>NC_092047.1:46586733-46835012 GCF_003086295.3 Arachis hypogaea
TAGCTCATTTGACTTTCCTTTATTAGTTAGAGGATGACCTAATGGGGTTGATCCTTGTCAATTCTCATATTGTGGTTAGTGGCTAGGATTGAGATCCTTGACCACCAACCCTTGCCAAGGCCTTTTTAGTTGTTAGTTTATTTTCATTGCCATTTACATTTCTTATCTAAAATCTCAAAAAACCCCAAAACATACTCATAACCAATAACAAGACACTTTGTTGCAATTCCTAGGGAGAATGACCCGAGGTTCAATACTTTGGTTTATAAATTTAGGGGGTTTGTTACTTGTGACAAACAAATTTTTGTATAAAAGGATTAGTGTTGGTTTAGAAACTATACTTGCAACGAGCATTCAATTATGAATTCTAAACCATCAAAAGTCCTTTCATCACTACTGCTTCATTTAATTTCCAGCACCCAGCCCCCTTTACATTTCATGCAATTTACCTTTCTTGTCATTTAAGATTCTGTCAATTTACATTCGTTGCTCTTTACATTTCCGCTCATTTACTTTCTGCAAATTTAAATTCCCTGTAATTTACATTCTGCTATCAAATTTTCACTCCATTCAATACTGTTAGCTTGACTAAACTAATCACCTCACTAAAATTTCTTGATCCATCAATCCCTGTGGGATCGACCTCACTCTTGTGAGTTATTACTACTTGATGCGACCCGGTACACTTGCCGGTGAGTTTGTGTGGAAATCTAATTTTAGTTAGGTGATGAATTTAGTTAAGCGAATATTTGATGATTTGAGTGAAACTTGATTAACAGAAGCTAAATTGCAAGTAAATAAAAGGGAGAGGGTAAATTTGCTGAATCTTAAAGTGCAGAAGGAGTAAATTGCAGAAACTTAAAGAACAAGAAAGTAAAAGAGCTGCAACTTAAATTGCAAGAAAAGTAAATGACTGAAACTTAAAGTGCAAAAAACTTAAATTGCTGAATTTAAATTGCCGGAAAATGCAAATTGCTTGAAGAATAAAAGGGATTTGGGTACTGGGATTCAAAATTGAACTAGAAAAGGTAAATTGAAGTAAATCAGAGAGCTACGAGATGAATAAATTCAGCTCAGTAGCCAAACAGAAATGGAAAATTGCTTGAAGAAACAAACAGCAAGAAAACTTAAATCAATTATGAAATCCTAAAGAGAAATTAACAATTGAAGAAGAGTAATGAGAACAGAAAGCAGATCTAGATCTCAAATACCCCCTTAACGACACAGAAAAGAAATTGCAGAACAAATGAAAATGAAAACAGAGAAGAAGATTGAAATCGAATTCTCCAATTCTCAGAACTATAAGACTGAAAAGCAAACGATGATTCTCAGATGATGAATCTCAGTAGTGTTCTTCAATCTTAATTCAAAACCCAAAACAGAAAGTAGAAGAAAGTAGAAGTGCAGAAGAAAGAACAAAACAGAAAAAAAAACTAGATCTAATTCCCGAATTCCCCAAATTCCAAATGAAAATTAAAAGTGAAAAACTAAAAATGAGCTAAAGGTTTCCAAGAGTAAGCTCCCCTTTTCAACTCAAATTTACTCCTATTTATACACTTTCTATTTTTGTCTTCAAAACTTGGAGTGGGCCTTTTTGATTTGTGAAGGAATAGATCCAAGAAGGCACTTGATTGAAATTGGGTTGGAGGCATGCTCCAGTGGAACGCTCCGTTGGGTAAGTGAACTTGGCGTTCACTCTTTGTGGCGTGCCAATTTGGTGCGCGCTTGGCCCGTTAGTTGAGTGCCCAAAAATGTTCACTAAAGTGAACGTGGCATTCACTTGTTTGAATGCTGCTCCTTGGCATGCGCCTTGGTGCGCGAGTTCCCTTCAGCGCTCACTCTTTGAACGCTCAGTTCATTATTTGAGTGCTACCTTTGCTCCCTTGGTGTTCCCTTTGGTTGAACGCTATTTTCACCTTTCTGAACGCTCCTTGTGAGCTTCCTCCCCCGAAGCTGAAATCCACAATAAATGTGAAAAGAGTAAACGCCACGTTCACTAAGGAAGTGAACGCTACTTCCAAAAGTGTGCTCTTGAACGTGGCGTTGCTTCTTTGAACGTAACGCTTTCCTGATTCTTCATTTCTCATTTCTTCACCTATAAGCAACCAAACAAGCAATCAAAGTCTCACCGAATTCACAAGGTCTTTGCATTGTTCATGAAATCAATTAATTCTAGCATAAAACCTATGATTTTGTGTGAAATAAATGATGTTTGATTGGTTCAAAATGATAATGAAAATCCACTCCAATCACTTACTTATTGTGCAAGAAAGTGCAAAAACTCTAATGGAACTAATGAAAAATGCTTGAAAAACTAGCATAAGATGACTTGTCATCACAACACCAAACTTAAACCTTGCTTGTCCCCAAGCAATCATTAAACATGAGAAGAAATGAAGTGAAACAGAGAAGCATATGTCCTTTTTTAGCAGGTAATTGAATTAAAACTATGGAATTTTATGCAAACTAATACATCTCACTTATTCTTTGCTGATAAATAAGAAATGTTTCTTTGAGGATTCACTAGAGTTGCTGTTATAATTTCTTGCTCTTTGATTGATCCCTTTTTTATTTTTCCTTCTTTCTTTTGCTTAGAAAGCTTATTTCTCAATGGTAGCTCAGTGTCAAGTGTTACAGCAGCCTTTTGGCTTAATTTTTTTTCAACACTTCTTCACTACAGACACTTGGCTCACCCTTCTTCTTAGGAACATTGATGTCCAACACCTCTTTGGGTTACTAAATGCTTTGTAACTAGGTTACTCTTGATAATGGACTTTCGGTTGGTAATCCCGTATTAGTTAATCCAAGTTATCAAGTTTTAAAAGACTCCTCAGAACCTAATTGTCTGAGCATATCCTAGTACAAGAAGCACCACAAGCATATGTCCTAAGGTCCAAGCTATTGGTGTCTAGCCTTATTATTTGTTTCTTTGCCAATTCTTGGATTTTCTTTTCTTCCTCACTTTTCTTCATTTTGCAGGGATGTTCATTAATAAAAGGTTTTATAATAGCAACTTAGTTCACACTATAAAGAACATTCTATTATGCAGCTCTTATTATTGAGCTTATCATCTAATCAAGCAATTATCACCACAGGTCTTGATTCTAATTCCTACTACATTGGACACTCACTTTCTATTTCAAACATTTTCTCTTATTGATGCACAAAAGGGAACAAGACATAATTCAGCAGATGAGTGATAACAAGCATAATGCAGATCCTAATAAAGATTCTAATAAAAAATGAAAGTGCAGAACATAAAATATTTGGAGGCATATCATGTTTCAGACATGCATCATCCTTATTTAATTTAAGCTACAAAAGGGACTCCACCACCTCTAGTTGTTGTGCTCTTTTCCCTTGCTAGATTCTCCCTTCTTCTTCCTCTTCTTGCTTGTTTCTTAGGGTTCCTTGGTGCACGAATTGTAAATCACACTTTTCACAACTTGTACCACTAACCAGCAAGTGTACTGGGTCGTCCAAGTAATACCTTACGTGAGTAAGGGTCGAATCCCACGGAGATTGTTGGCTTGAAGCAATCTATGGTTATCTTGTAATTCTTAGTCAGGATATCAATTATAATTATCAGTTTGGAGTGCGAAAAATAAAAGAGCATGAATTAAATACTTGTTATGCAGTAATGGAGAATATGTTGGAGTTTTGGAGATGCTTTGTCTTCTGAATCTCTGCTTTCCCCCTGTCTTCTTCTTCACGCACGCAAGGTTCCTCCTATGGCAAGCTGTGTGTT
Source organism: Arachis hypogaea (assembly GCF_003086295.3). NCBI lineage: Eukaryota > Viridiplantae > Streptophyta > Magnoliopsida > Fabales > Fabaceae > Arachis > Arachis hypogaea. The sequence goes on from NC_092047.1 coordinate 46,590,482, forward strand.
GGTAGATCACCATTGTCAATGGCTACCATCCGTCTTCTCAGTGAAAATGGTCCAGGTGCACTGTTACCGCACGGCTAATCATCTGTCGGTTCTCACTCATGCTGGAATAGGATCCATTGATCCTTTTGCGTCTGTCACTACGCCCAACCCTTGTGAGTTTGAAGCTCATCACAGTCATTCAATCCCTAAATCCTACTCGGAATACCACAGACAAGGTTTAGACATTCCGAATTCTCAAGAATGCTGCCAATGGATTCTGGCTTATACCACGAAGATTCTGATTAAGGAATCCAAGAGATATTCATTCAATCGAAGGTAGAACGGAGGTTGTCAGTCACGCATTCATAGGTTGAGAATGGTGATGAGTGTCACGGATCATCACATCCATCATATTGAAGTGCGAATGAACATCTTAGATAGAAACAAGCGCGTTTGAATAGAAAACAGAAATAATTGCATTAATTCATCGAGACACAGCAGAGCTCCTCACCCCCAACAATGGAGTTTAGAGACTCATGCCGTCAAAGAGAACAAAGTTCAGATCTAAAATGTCATGAGGTACAAAATAAATCTCTAAAAGTTGTTTAAATACCAAACTAGTAACCTAGGTTTACAGAAAATGAGTAAACTAAGATAGATAGTGCAGAAATCCACTTCTGGGGCCTATTTGGTGTGTGCTGGGGCTGAGACTTGAGCTTTACACGTGATTATGCTTTTTCCAGAGTTAAACGCCAGGTTGTAACCTGTTTCTGGCGTTTAACTCCGACTTGTAACCTGTTTCTGGCGTTTAACGCCAGAATGCAATATGGAACTGGCGTTGAACGCCAGTTTACGTCCTTTATCCTTGAGCAAAGTATAGACTATTATATATTTCTGGAAAGCCCTGAATGTCTACTTTCCAACGCAATTGAAAGCGTGCCATTTGGACTTCTGTAGCTCCAGAAAATCCATTTCAAGTGCAGGGAGGTCAGAATCCAACAACATCTGCAGTCCTTTTTTAGCCTGAATCATATTTTTGCTCAGCTCCCTCAATTTCAGCCAGAAAATACCTGAAATCATAGAAAAATACACAAACTCATAGTAAATTCTATAAATATGAATTTTTCCTAGAAACTAATAAAAATATACCAAAAACTAACTAAAACATGCTAAAAACTACATGAAATTACCCCCAAAAAGCGTATAAAATATCCGCTCATCACAACACCAAACTTAAATTGTTGCTTGTTCCCAGGCAACTATACAAATAAAATAGGATAAAAAGAAATCGAGAAGCAATAATATCTCAAGAGTTTTAAGTGAAGCTCAGATTCTAATTAGATGAGCAGGACTAGTAGCTTTTTGTTTCCGAACAGTTTTGGCATCTCACTTTATCCTTTGAAATTCAGAATGATTGGCGTCCATAGGAACTCAGAATTCAGATAGTATTATTGATTCTCCTAGTTTAGTATGTTGATTCTTGAACACAGCTACTTTATGAGTCTTGGTCGTGGCCCTAAGCACTTTGTTTTCCAGTATTACCACCGGATACATAAATGCCACAGACACATAACTGGGTGAACCTTTTTAGATTGTGACTTAGCTTTGCTAAAGTCCCCAATTAGAGGTGTCCAGAGTTCTTAAGCACACTCTATTTTTGCTTTGGACCTCGACTTTAACCGCTCAGTCTCAAGTTTTCACTTGACACCTTCATGCCACAAGCACATGGTTAGGGACAACTTAGTTTAGCCACTTAGGCCAGGATTTTATTCCTTTTAGACCCTCCTATCCATTAATGCTCAATGCCTTGGATCCTTTTTACCCTTGCCTTTTGGTTTTAAGGGCTACTGGCTTTTTCTACTGCTCGTTCTTCTTCTTTTTTTTTTGCTGCTTTTTCTTGCTTCAAGAATCAATTTCATGATTTCTCAGATCATCAATAACATTTCTCTTGTTCATCATTCTTTTAGGAGCCAACAATTTTAACATTCATAAAATTCAATATAAAAAATATGCACTGTTCAGGCATTCATTCAGAAGACAAAAAGCATTGCCACCACATATAGATAATTAGAATTTTCCTTATTAAGAACTCGGAAAAATATTGCCTCCTTATTCTAAAAAAATCTGCTATTTTATTCATGTTTGATGATGATGAGAAAAATAAATTATAACTTAATTGGAGATAAAATCAAAATAGAGATACTAATTACTACTACTCATATATAACTTCTAAGGTAAATTTCTAATAAGAACAATTATCACAGAGTTAAGGCTAAGATTAGAACTCAACAACCTTGAATTTGGGGGGTGGATGCCTCTTTAGTCTGTGGAATGCTTGGCCCTTCAAGAGATAGCTTCTGGCGCTTCAGTTCCTTCAGTTCACGCCCTTGCTCTTCTTGCTCTCTAAGCAGTTTGCAGAGCATGCTGTTTTGATTTTGCTGTTCTTCCTTTAGTTGATCCACAGCTTCTTGCAACTTCGTGACAGATGCTTCTAGGCGCTCCCAGTATTCAATTTGAGGGATTTCCGGGAGGAACTCCTATGCTCTCCTCTTGATGGGTTCGTCCTGCACTTGTTGTCCTTTCATAGACTTTTTGGTGATTGGTAGCTCAACTGGAATGTACTCATCTACTCCCATTTTTATCCCAGCATCTTTACATAATAGAGAGACCAAGCTTGGATAAGCTAATCTGGCATCTTTGGAGTTCTTGTTTGCAAACTTGTAAAGCTCACAAGCAATCAGCTGATGAACTTCCACTTCTTTTTCCAGCATAATGCAATGAATCATCACTGCTCTTCTGATGGTGACCTCAGAGCGGTTGCTAGTGGGCAATATAGAGCGCCCAATAAAGTCCAGCCAGCCTCTGGCGACTGGTTTGAGATCTCCTCTTTTGAGGTGGTTCGGGACACCCTTTGTGTTGGTTGTCCATTTAGCTCCAGGGAGACATATGTTCTCTAGGATCTTGTCCAAGTTCAGGTTTGATCTCATCATTCTCCTATTAAAGGAGTCTGGGTCATCTTGCAGTTGAGGCAGCTTGAAGATCTCCCTTATTTTGTCAGGGTGGGTGTGAACAATCTTCCCTCTGACCAGAGTTCTATAGTCATAGAATGCGGTTCCCGCTATTTTCTGCCTGTCCGTCTGCCACAAATTTGCGTAGAATTCCTGAACCATGTTTCTTCCTACCTTTGTTTCAGGATTAGCTAGGACTTCCCATCTCCTGTTTCGAATTCGCTCTTGGATCTCCGGATATTCATCTTCTTTCAGATCGAATTTAACTTCCAGGATCACTGACCTTAAACCCATTATTTTGTAGTAATGGTCTGAATATTCTTTGGTTAAGAACTTCCCTTGATTCCAAAGTGGTTTTGGAATATTCTCTTTCTTGCCTCTTGAGTTGGTTTGTTTTTCCTTAGGAGCCGTGATCTTAGTGGGTATTGGCTTAGTGATCACGGATAAACACACTAAACTTAGAGGTTTGCTTGTCCTTAAGCAAAAGAAAAGAAAGGAGAGGGATATGAGGAGAGCCAAGTCCGAATTGTGGAGGTGGGGGGGAGGCCGAACTAGGATTTAAAGGGAAGGGGGTGGGTTTTCGAAAATTTTGAAGAAGATATGATAAAAGATATGATTTGTAAAAGATAAGTATGATAGAAAAAGGATGCACTTTAAATTTAAGAGATATGAATAATATGGAAGATATTTGAAAAAGATAGCTTTGTTTTGAAAAAGATGTTGTGAAGATGTGAAAAAGATATTGATGAGTTGAAAAGATTGTAGAAGGAAAAAAGATAGATTTGTTTTGAAAAGGATTTGAAAATAATTTGAAGAGGATAAAAAAAAGGGTTTATGAATTAAGGTACATTCGATATCTTTTGAAAAAGGATTTGAAAAATTAGGATTTGTAACATGTTTGTGCAAGAAATCATGAATTAAAACATAAAAAATGGGAAAAATTTGAATTGAAAACGAAATTGCCTACTCCCCACAATCCTGGCATTAAACGCCCAACTGCTGCATGTTTTGGGTGTTTAACGCCCAATTGGTGCTTGGTCTGGGCGTTTAACGCCCAGCTGTTGCTTCCAGCTGGCGTTAAACGCCACAAACTCCTTTGTCACTAGGCATTTTTCTGAACGCCTAGGATACTGTAAATCTGGCGTTAAACGCCCAGAAGCTGCTTCTTTCTGGCGTTTAATGCCCAGATGGCTATCTCTACTGGCGTTAAATGCCCGGTAGATGCTTCTTTTGGGCGTTTAATGCCCAATTGTGCTTCTTACTGGCGTTTTCTTGCCAGTGAGCTTATTTTTCCTGTTTTGTGCTCTGAATCCTTCTGTAGCCCTGTGAACTTATGCAATTGATTCTTTACCTTGTTAATATTGAACTTATATGCTTTAAAAATAAATAAAATGAAGAGTAGAATAAAATAAAATAACAGAAAGAGTTTTGCTAATGGCTGGGTTGCCTCCTAGCAAGCGCTTCTTTATTGTCTTTAGCTGGACCTTGCTGAGCTTTTTAATCTAGCCTCAGCCTTGAGCATTCTTACTCAACATTGCCTTCAAGATAATGTTTGATTCTCTGTCCATTAACAATGAACTTCTTATTAGAATCAATGTCTTGAAGCTCCACATAGCCATATGGTGACACACTTGTAATCGCATATGGTCCCCCCCACCGGGATTTCAGTTTCCCGGGGAATAGCCTGAGCCTAGAGTTAAACAGCAGAACCTTCTGCCCTGGTTCAAAGACTCTAGATGAAAGCTTTCTGTCATGCCACCTTTTTGCTTTCTCTTTGTAAAGCTTGGTATTTTCGAAAGCAGTGAGCCTGAATTCCTCTAGCTCATTCAGCTGGAGCAATCTTTTTTCTCCAGCTAATTTGGCATCAAAGTTTAGGAATCTGGTTGCCCAGTAGGCTTTGTATTCCAGTTCCACGGGCAGATGACAGGCCTTACCATACACAAACTAGTATGGAGAGGTCCCTATAGGAGTCTTGAATACTGTTCTGTAAGCCCACAGAGCATCATCCAAGCTTCTTTCCCAATCCTTTCTACGGGTACTTACAGGCCATTCCAGGATTCTTTTTAGTTCTCTGTTAGAGACTTCAGCTTGCCCATTTGTCTGTGGATGATATGGAGTTGCCACTTTGTGGCTAATTCCATACCGGACCATGGCAGAGTAAATCTGTTTGTTGCAGAAGTGAGTGCCCCTATCACTGATTAGTATTCTAGGGACACCAAACCTGCTGAAGATATGTTTCTGGAGGAACTTCAGCACTGTCTTAGTATCATTAGTGGGTGTGGAAATGGCCTCTACCCATTTAGATACATAGTCGACTGCAACCAAAATATAAGTGTTTGAGTATGATGGTGGGAAAGGCCCCATGAAGTCAATACCCCATACATCAAACAACTCTATCTCCAAGATTCCTTGTTGAGGCATGGCATAACAATGAGGCAGATTACCAGCTCTCTGGCAACTGTCACAGTTACGTACAAACTCTCGGGAATCTCTATAGAGGGTAGGCCAGTAGAAGCCACATTGGAGGACCTTGGTGGCTGTTCGCTCACCTCCGAAATGTCCTCCATATTGTGACCCATGGCAATGCCATAAGATCTTTTGTGCTTCTTCTCTAGGCACACACCTTCTGATTATTCCGTCTGCACACCTCTTAAAGAGATAGGGTTCATCCCACAAGTAATACTTTGCATCAGTAATTAATTTTTTCTTTTGTTGCCTGCTGTACTCCTTGGGTATGAACCTTGCAGCTTTATAGTTTGCAATGTCTGCAAACCATGGTGTTTCCTGAATCGCAAACAAATGCTCATCCGAAAAGGTTTCAAAGATTTCAATAGAGGGAAAGGACGCCCCTTCTACTGGCTCTATCCGGGACAGATGATCAGCCACTTGGTTTTCTGTCCCTTTTCTGTCTCTTATTTCTATATCAAACTCTTGCAGAAGCAACACCCATCTTATGAGCCTGGGTTTTGAATCCTGCTTTGTAAGTAGATACTTTAGAGCAGCATGGTCAGTGTACACAATAGCTTTTGATTCTACTAAGTATGATCTAAACGTGTCAATGGCATAAACCACTGCAAGCAATTCTTTTTCTGTGGTTGTGTAATTTTTCTGGACATCATTTAAAACACGGCTAGCATAATAAATAACATGCAGGAGCTTGTTGTGTCTCTGCCCCAATACTGCACCAATGGCTTGGTCACTGGCATCACACATTAATTCGAATGGTAATGTCCAGTCTGGTGCAAAAATAACTGGTGCTGTGACCAGCTTAGCTTTTAGGGTTTCAAACGCCTGCAGACACTCTGTGTCAAAAACAAATGGCGTGTCAGCATCTAGCAGATTGCTCAGAGGTTTTGCGATTTTTGAAAAATACTTTATAAACTTCCTATAGAATCCTGCATGCCCCAGAAAGCTTCTGATTGCCTTAACATTGGCAGGTGGTGGTAATTTTTCAATTACTTCCACTTTAGCTTGATCCACCTCTATTCCCTTGTTTGAAATTTTATGCCCAAGGACAATCCCTTCAGTCACCATAAAGTGACATTTTTCCCAGTTTAAAACCAGGTTAGTCTCTTGGCATTTTTTCAGAACTAGTGTCAGGTGATCAAGACAGGAGCTGAATGAGTCTCCATATACTGAGAAGTCATCCATGAAGACTTCCGAAAATTTTTCTACCATCTCAGAGAAAATAGAGAGCATGCATCTCTGAAAGGTTGCAGGTGCATTACATAGGCCAAATGGCATCCTTCTGTAGGCAAATACTCCAGATGGACATGTAAATGCAGTTTTCTCTTGATCTTGGGGATCTACTGCAATTTGGTTGTAACCTGAATAGCCATCCAAAAAGCAGTAAAAATCATGACCTGCTAGTCTCTCTAGCATCTGGTCTATGAATGATAAAGGAAAATGATCCTTTCTGGTGGCTGTATTGAGCCTTCTGTAGTCAATACACATGCGCCACCCTGTAACTGTTCTTGTAGGAACCAGTTCATTTTTTTCATTATGAACCACTGTCATGCCTCCCTTTTTGGGGACAACTTGAACAGGACTCACCCAGGGGCTATCAGAAATAGGATAAATAATCCCAGCCTCCAGTAACTTGGTGACCTCTTTCTGTACTACTTCCTTCATGGCTGGATTTAACCACCTCTGTGGTTGAATCACTGGCTTAGCATCATCCTCCAATAGGATCTTGTGCATGCATCTAGCTGGGCTTATGCCCTTAAGGTCACTTATGGACCACCCAAGAGCTGTCTTGTGTGTCCTTAGCACTTGAAGTAGTGCTTCCTCTTTCTGTGAATTCAAAGCAGAGCTTATGATCACTAGAAAAGTGTCACCTTCTCCCAGAAATGCATATTTCAGGGATGGTGGTAATGGTTTGAGCTCGGGTTTAGGAGGTTTTTCCTCTTCCTGAGGAATTTCCAGAGGCTCTTTCAATTCCTCTGAATCCTCTAGATCAGGCTGAACATCTTTAAAGATGTCTTCCAGCTCTGATTCGAGACTCGCAGCCATGTTGATCTCCTCTACTAAAGAGTCAATAAGATCAACTTTCATGTAGTCTTTTGGTGTGTCTGGATGCTGCATGGCTTTGACAGCATTCAACTTAAACTCATCCTCATTGACTCTCAGGGTTACTTCCCCCTTTTGGACATCAATGAGAGTTCATCCAGTTACTAGGAAAGGTCTTCCTAGAATGAGAGTAGCACTCTTGTGCTCCTCCATTTCCAGCACTACAAAGTCAGTGGGGAAGGCGAATGGCCCAACCCTGACAATCATGTCTTCAATCACGCCTGATGGGTATTTAATGGAGCCATCAGCAAGTTGGAGACATATCCGGGTTAGTTTGACTTCTTCAATTAAACCAAGCTTTCTGATAGTGGATGCAGGTATTAGATTGATAATTGCCCCAAGATCACATAAAGCTGTCTTGGTGCAATTACCCTCTAATGTGCATGGTATCATGAAGCTCTCGGGATCTTTAAGCTTTTCTGGGAAGCTTTTTAGAATGACTGTACTGTATTCTTCAGTGAGGAGAACTCTTTCAGTTTCTCTCCAATCCTTCTTATGACTCAAGATCTCTTTCATGAACTTGGCATAAGAAGGTATTTGCTCAAGTGCCTCTTCGAACAGAATCTTTATTTCAAGAGTCCTGAGATAGTCTGCAAAGTGAGAAAATTGCCTATCCTGCTCCTCTTGGCAGAGTTTTTGAGGATAAGGCATTTTAGATTTGTATTCTTCAACCTTGGTTGCTGCAAGTTTATTTCCTACAGAGGTGGTTGGAGAAGTCTTTTTAGAGGGGTTATTATCAGCACTTGTGTGTGTCTGATCCCTCACTGGCATTTGAATGCCAGGGGTGGAAGCTGGATTGGCGTTGGACGCCAATTCCTTACCTGTTCCTGGCGTTTGAACGCCAGAACTGAGCTTCCTTTGGGCGTTTAACACCAACTCCTTGCTTGTTTGTGGCGTTTGAACGCCAGAACTGAGCATGGGTTGGGCGTTTAACACCAGCTCTCCATCCTTTTCTGGCATTTGAGCGCCAGAATCATTCCTCTCTGGGCTCTTACTGTCCTCAGAGGGATTTTGGATGATATTTTGCCATCCTCTGTCAGTTGTTCTTTCCTTGGCTTTCTGCTGCTCTGAAGCGAGGTATTTAATGTTTTCCCACTTCTTAATTGAATTGCCTGGCACTCTTCTGTTATCTGCTTTGATAACTGTTGTTTTGTCTAATTCAATTGTGCCTCCATATTTTTATTAGCATTTTTAGTGTCTTGTAGCATCTCCTTGAATTCTGCTAGCTGTTTTGTTAGAAAGCACAATTGTTAATTGAGTTCAGCAACTTGTTCTGGAGGACCAAGTTCAGTAGATACTGCTTTGGCTTCTTCTTTTATGGAGGACCCATTACTTATGTACAGATGCTGGTTTCTGGCAACTGTATCAATAAGCTCTTGAGCCTCTTCAATAGTTTTTCTCATGTGTATAGATCCACCAACTGAGTGGTCTAGGGACATCTGAGCTCCTTCTATAAGCCCATAGTAGAAGATGTCTAACTACACCCACTCTGAAAACATTTCAGAGGGGCATTTCCTTAGCATCCCTCTGTACCTTTCCCAGGCATTATAAAGGGATTCATCATCCTCTTGTTTAAAGCCTTGGATATCCAGCCTTAGCTGTGTCATCCTTTTTGGAGGGAAATATTGATTCAGGAATTTGTCTGATAACTGTTTCCATGTCCTTATGCTTGCTGTGGGTTGGTTATTTAACCACCTTTTAGCTTGATCTTTTACAGCAAATGGAAATAGTAATAGTCTGTATACATCCTGATCTACCTCTTTGTCACGTACTGTATCAGCAATTTGAAAGAATTGTGCCAGAAACTCAGTAGGTTCTTCCTGTGGAAGACCGAAATACTGGCAGTTTTGCTGCACCATGACAATGAGCTGAGGATTTAGCTCAAAATTACCTGCTTTGATGGAGGGTATACAGATACTACTCTCATATGTAGTAGTAGTAGGGTTAGCATATGACCCTAGAGTCCTTCTGGACTGTTCATTTCCACATAGATCCATGGCAGAGAAAAGGAGATGATGTGAATTGCAAGTAAAATATATTTTTATTATTTTTTTATTTAAAAATAACCGAAAAAAATGAAATAAAATAAAGTAAAATAATTAGAAAATAAAATATAGATTTCGAAAATTAAAAGAAAAAGAAAATAAAAAGAAATTTGAATGTTGAATTGACTAATTAATTGAAAAGATTTGAAAATTTTTTTAATATGATTTTTGAATAAGATTTTGAATTTTGAAAAGATTTGATTTTTAAAATAAAAATTTGAATTTTCAAAGGTAATTTTCGAAAAATCAGTTAAAATAAAGGGAAAAGATATTTTTGAATTCAATGAGGAAAGAGAAAAACAATAAAAAGACACAAAACTTAAAATTTTTAGATCCAATGCTCCTTATTTTCGAAAATTTTGGAGGGAAAATACCAAGGAACACCAAACTTAAAAATTTTAAGATCAAAATACAAAGAAGACTCAAGAACACCTTGAAGACTCACAAGAAAAACAAGAACAAGATTCAAAGATTCAAGAACATAAAAGGGAACACCAAACTTAAAACTTTTAGAAAACTAAGAATAACTTTTCAAAAATTAAAGAAAAATAACAAGAGAACAACAAACTTAAAAGTTTGGCACCAGATTTAATAAAAAAAAAATTATTTTTGAAAAAGTTTTAAAAGAAAAATTCCTAAATACCAGGAACATAAACACAACGCTCTAGCCAATTGAGTTATAAATTTAAAGTGTTTTAATAAGGTATTTAATGTATAAAAATTTTTTTGAAAACTGATATTTTGAAAAAGCACAAGAAAAACAAGAAAAATCACAAAACAAGAAAAACTAAAGATCAAACTGGGAAAATAAACAAGAACAACTTGAAGATTAAGAAAGAACAATGAATATAAATTCGAAAATTTAAAAGAAAATAGAAACATGCAATTGACACCAAACTTAAAATATGAAACTAAACTCAAACAGGAAAACTCAATTATTAGTTTTTAAAAATTTTCGAAAAATTTAAAAAGAGAAAATAAGAATTTAAAAAAAAAATTCAACCAAAAACAATGATAGAAGACTCTAAACCAAAAAAGAAAAAAAATTTTCCTAATCTAAGCAACAAAAAAAACCGTCAGTTGTCCAAACTCGAACAATCCCCGACAACGGCGCCAAAAACTTGGTGCACGAATTATAAATCACACTTTTCACAACTCGTACCACTAACCAGCAAGTGCACTGGGTTGTCCAAGTAATACCTTACGTGAGTAAGGGTCGAATCCCACGGAGATTGTTGGTTTGAAGCAATCTATGGTTATCTTGTAATTCTTAGTCAAGATATCAATTATAATTATCAGTTTGGATTGCGAAAAATAAAAGAGCATGAATTAAATACTTGTTATGAAGTAATGGAGAATATGTTGGAGTTTTGGAGACGCTTTGTCTTCTGAATCTCTGCTTTCCCCCTGTCTTCTTCTTCATGCACGCAAGGTTCCTCCTATGGCAAGCTATGTGTTGGTGGATCACCGTTGTCAATGGCTACCATCCGTCCTCTCAGTGAAAATGGTCCAGGTGCGCTGTCACCGCACGGCTAATCATCTGTCGGTTCTCACTCATGCTGGAATAGGATCCATTGATCCTTTTGCGTCTGTCACTACGCCTAACCCTTGTGAGTTTGAAGCTCGTCACAGTCATTCAATTCCTGAATCCTACTCAGAATACCACAGACAAGGTTTAGACTTTCCGGATTCTCAAGAATGCTGCCAATGGATTTTGGCTTATACCACTAAGATTCTGATTAAGGAATCCAAGAGATACTCATTCAATCGAAGGTAGAACGGAGGTGGTTGTCAGTCACGCATTCATAGGTTGAGAATGGTGATGAGTGTCACGGATCATCACATCCATCATATTGAAGTGCGAATGAACATCTTAGATAGAAACAAGCGTGTTTGAATAGAAAATAGAAATAATTGCATTAATTCATCGAGACACAGCAGAGCTCCTCACCCCCAACAATGGAGTTTAGAGACTCATGCTGTCAAAGAGTACAAAGTTCAAATCTAAAATGTCATGAGGTACAAAATAAATCTCTAAAAGTTGTTTAAACACCAAACTAGTAACCTAGGTTTACAGAAAATGAGTGAACTAAGATAGAGAGCACAGAAATCTACTTATGGGGCCCACTTGGTGTGTGATGGGGCTGAGACTTGAGATTTGCACGTGCCTAGGCTGTTTCCAGAGTTAAACGCCAAGTTGTAACCTATTTCTGGCTTTAACTCCAACTTGTAACCTGTTTCTGGCGTTTAACGCCAGAATGCAACATGGAACTGGAGTTGAACGCCAGTTTACGTCATTTATCCTTGAGCAAAGTATGGACTATTATATATTTCTGGAAAGCCTTGGATGTCTACTTTCCAACGCAATTCAGAGCGCGCCATTTGGACTCATGTAGCTCCAGAAAATCCATTTTGAGTGTAGGAAGGTCAGAATCCAATAGCATCTGCAGTCCTTTTTCAGCTTGAATCAGATTTTTGCTCAGCTCCCTCAATTTCAGCCAGAAAATACCTGAAATCATAGAAAAACACACAAAGTCATAGTAAAGTCCAGAAATATGAATTTTTCCTAGAAACTAATAAAAATATACTAAAACCTAACTAAAATATGCTAAAAACTACATGAAATTACCCCCAAAAAGCGTATAAAATATCCGCTCATCATTTCTCAACAGGGCATCTACGATCCCAAATGTGATCTACCTGACCCCAGAGCCCAGCATCTTTCAATCCTTGTTGCATGTGTGCTATATTTTTCTTGGCTTGTGCTCTCTGATGGTCTACCAATTCTTGGCATTGCTCAAATGCTTGATCTGTTAGTTCAATGCTGGCATGCTATGAACTACATAATCCAATTTTGCTTGAGTTGCTATATCACACTCATTTTGTCCAAGTTCCTATGCTCTCCAATTGTATGATATATATTCTTCCATTGGTAGCGATTTTGGGTGTACTCCCATACTTGGCCTGTCGTAGGGACAATCTATTAAATGATTCTTGAAAGTTTGCTGAAGAATTCTTGCTTGAAACTCTCTCTGTTGATCCAACATCTTGAGCTGGAAGTTTTCTTGCTTTTCTATCATTTGCTGCTGCCAATGCTGTTGTTGCTCACGATCATTCAAATACTGCTCATCTTGCCTCAAGTATTGCTCCTGTTGTTGCTCCTGTGCTCTTATGTATTGTTGAGACATTTCTTCAATGGCTCTTTGCATTTGGCTCAGGTCCATTGCACCAAAAGCTTGTTCCCCCTCCACTTGTAAAACAGTTAGCATGCATGTATGCTTTTGATTTTCTGAACTTAAGTTGGTGTGGGGACACCAAACTTAGTTCTTTTCCTACTTCTATGTGCAGCAGAGTTAATACATGCATGAAACCTCAAGTACTTTTATTAAGAAAGTAAACTATGAACTGGAAAAACAAACTAGGGATTAGAAACTAAATGGCTGTTGAGTAGTTTCCCTGATTGTTTGGAGCTATCAACTAGTCATGCTGAGGGTGCAATGTGTTCTTAATGAAATCTGTGGTGGAACACCAAACTTAGAATCACACATTCACCTTTAAATTCCTTTGGTGTGCAACACCAAACTTAGCTCCTTGCAATGAAGAGAAATCCACTGAACTTTCTTATTGAAACAGTAAAGGAAAATAAAACTACCTTTAGTTGGGTTGCCTCCCAACAAGCGCTCGTTTAGTGTCATTAGCTTGACATCTTGTCCTTTGGTCATGGAGGCTGAAAATCATAGTGCCTTAGCTTTTCTCCTCTTACTGTGAACTTCCTTCTGGTCTTCTCTTTGATGATCTCTAAGTTTTCAAGTGAAAGGATCCGGTTCACAGTATAGTACTCAGACAATTATGGAGACACCTTCATTGGTTGGGTGTTTAACATCACTTTATCCCCTGGTGAAAAGCCTTCAGTGGGTATTTTCTTGTTTCTCCACCCGTTTGGCCTCTTCTTCTTTTCTTTCTTAGGAGACAATTCATGCTTTGGTGGTTCTTTATTTGGGGGTTTTGGATCTAGCTCCTCCTTGACTTCTTTGGTCTATTGTACCATTTCTATTTCTTTTAAGCATGGGTTTAAAAACCTTGGAGTTAACTCCTTAATTGTCTCTTTTGAGCTATGATCTCTGGCCTTATCCTTCTTGCATTCTTCTTCTTGAATGGACTCATGTAAAGTCTTGAAGACATGAAATGCTAGGTGCTCATCATGCATTCTTAGCAACAATTCCCCTTTTTCAACATCTATCAATGCTCTGCCCGTAGCTAGGAAAGACCTCCCCAGGATGATGGGAGTGTTAGGGTCCTCTTCCATATCTATGATAACAAAATTAGCAGGGAGAAAGAATTTTCCCACTTTTACCAGAACATTCTCCACAACTCCCAGTGCTTGCTTAATGGATTTGTCCGCCATTTGGAGAGCTATTCGAGTGGATTTCAGCTCAAGAATTTGAAGTTTCCTCATAAGAGATAGAGGCATTAAATTTATGCTTGCACCAAAGTCACAGAATGATTTCTCAATAGTTATGTTTCCTATAGTACAAGGTATATAAAACCTTCCAGGATCATCTTTCTTCTCTTGTAAACCTCTTTGAAGGATAGTGTTACACTCCATTGTCATCTCAATAATTTGTCCTTCTTTCAAGGATCTTTTCTTTGTTAGCACTTCTTTCATATATCTGGCATATAATGTCATCTGTTTAAGTGCTTCTAAGAAAGGATTATTGATGCTGAGTGTGTTGAATATGTCCAGGAATTTTGAGTATTGCTTATCCTCATTTTCTTTCATGAACCTTTGAGGGTATGGAAGTTTGGGGACATATGGATTCACCCCTTCCTTTTTCTCTTGCAGCTGTGGTTCAATGATGTTCTTGTCTCATTCTGAGCTTTGTGCATTCTTGGTCTTCTGATCCTCTTTACTTCTCTCCTCTGTCTCTTCTTGTGGAACTTCTCTGTGGTGTTCTCTCTGAATGATAGCTTCTTTGTCTATAGTCTTCTCATTTCCCGCTATGATTGCTTTGCACTCCTCACATTTTATAGCTTTTCTTTTGTCTCTTGGGCCTTTAGTGGCATAAGGGAAGGTTTTTGCTTGCTTCTCACCCATCTCATCAATTTGTTTAACCATTTGTCCCATGTGTCTCTCAAAATTTTTAAAGCTTCTTGATCTTGTCTGGCCATATCTTGAGTTTTAATGAGTTTTTCCATCAAAATTTCTAAGTTGGAGATCCTTTGAGATTCTGGATGGGGCTGTGTAGGTTGTGATGGTTGTTGGTGGAAATTATTTGAAAAATTGGGGAGTTGTTTTGTGGATTAAATGGTGGTATAGAGAAATTGTTTTGGGGGGTTTGTGAAGTGTGATGAGGTTGGGTATGTGTGTCTTGTGGTTGTGTGTAGTGGTTGTTGTTAGTAAGGGATTGATTGTGCTTGTTTGTGTTGCCAAAACTGTTGGAGTTGAAGTCCCTTTGTCCTTGATTCTGATGCTCACCCCACCTCAAGTTAGAATGAGGTCTCCAGGATGGATTGTGTGCATCACCATGGAAGTCATGTTAGGATGAACTTGAGGTGTTATTCATGTATTGTAGGCCTTGTTGCTCATAGTTGAGTGTCCCAAGACCTCTTTCAGATTGATTCCATCCATGTGGGATTTGAGATTGGCTTTGTGTATTCACTGCAGCAAGTTGAAGTCCATCAATTCTCTTCGCCATCATCTCTATTTATTGTGGAAGTTGTTGATGCATCTGCTTGTTTTGAGTCATGATTGCATTTACTCCTTCAAGTTCCATCACTCCCCTCTTTGGATTTGTGTCGTGGTGCCTCTCAGATGTGTAAAAATATTGATTGTTGACCACGATATCAATGAGATCTTGTGCTTCTTGGGCAGTTTTCATCATCTAAAGTGAACCTCCAGAGGAGTAATCTAATGCTTTTCTTGATTTCAAGGTCAATCCTTCATAAAAGTTTTGAGGTTTCACCCACTCACTGAACATCTCTGGTGGACATTTCCTTATCAGGGCCTTACATCGTTCCCAAGCCTCATAGAGTGATTCTCCCTCCTTCTGTATGAAGGTTTGCACCTCTGTTTTCAGCTTGATGATCCTCTGAGGTGGGTAGAACTTGGCTAGGAACTTGCTCACCAAATCATCCCAATTGTTGATGCTTTCCTTGGGAAAGATTTCTAGCCATTGAGCAGCATTGTCCCTCAAAGAAAATGGGAATAGAAGTAATTTGTAGATGTCAGGATGTACCCCATTTGTCTTGACAGTTTTACAAATCCTCAAGAAAACAGACAAATGTTGGTTGGGGTCTTCAAGAGGGCCACCTCCATAAGCACAATTGTTCTGCACCAAAGTGATTTGTTGAGGCTTCAACTCGAAGTCATTTGCATGAACATTTGGGGTGAGGATTCTGCTCCCATAGTGTCTGGGATTGGGGATAGTATAAGAGGCCAACACACTTCTTGCAGGTTGAGCACTGTTACTCACTCCCTCTTCACGCACCTCAGCCTCCATGACTTGCAAAATCACAAACAAACCAAATAAAACCTGGACATTCTAATGCTAGAATGTGGTTAGAAGGTTAGGTGACTGATGAACGAAAATATTCTTATGCCGGTTAGAAACTAGTAATGAGTACGATCGTGAGTATAGTCTAACCAACACACGAATACCGCATCAAACAATTCTAAAATCTATGACCGAGAGTATTGAACTCGGGTCATTCTCCCTAGGAATTACTTTAGAATGTGCATCATTGATTAGGAAAGCTTTTATGGTTTTGAGAATTGATGCAAGAATTCAAGCTAGCAAATCAAACAACAATTAATTGAAATAAAAGCCTTGGCTAAGGGTAAGCATTGGAAGTTCCATCATAATAGTTTCCTTCAATTATGATAAGAATTGATTGTTGCTTCACTTAGTTAACCCCTTAACAATGGAGGAAAGTCAAGTGAGAGTAACTAACTTGAGTCACAAGTTCTAGTCTCACCCTAGGGAAGTCTAGCTTTAGTGCACTCCAAGTCATTTAACAATTATCAATTCATAATCAACAATTGATATCCACTATTCAAGTGTCTCCAATAACTCAACCCCTAAGCCAAGTAAGAGAAATCTACTCCATAGCTAAGGTTGTCATTATCACAAACAATTGGTAGGCAATTATAGAAAACATGATACAATTGAAAGAAGAGAATTGAATTTAAACTATCTAATCCAAACAATCATCAACAATTAAACAATTGAATGAAACCTCAATTCATCAATCCACATTCAAAGTAACAAAGTGAACTAAATCTAGATCTAAAAAATTGAACCAAAAGAACATCAATTAAGAGTAGAAAAAGAGTAGATCTACACTTGTATCAAAACAAAAAGTCAATTAGCAATAGATCTCACCAAGAATTCAAAGGAAACTTGCAATGGAGGATGAAAACTTAGAGAGAAGTTGGAGTTTCTCTCTCTAAAAACAAAATGTAACTAACTTCCTAAAATATCTAGAATTATGACTAATTGTCCTCACACTCCTAATCCTTGGTCTTCTTAAGCTTTTCCCTCCAAAATCTGCTCCAAAACAGGGCCTAGGAACCCCTTGAAATCGCTGGGCACGTGTTTCATTTAAAAAATCATGTGCGCACATCGACGCGTACGCGCACTACACGCGTACGCGTCCATGGGATCTTCTGCGATTTGCGCGCAGGCGTAAGGTGCGCGCGAGCGTCATAAGGGATATGGCCCAGCCATACAGGCGCGCCGGCTCCTCGCTCGGCTCCACTGCGCTGGCTCTGGATGAGTGCATCCACGCGTACGCGCACGGTGCGCGTGTGATGTGGGCAAAAATTGGCGAGTTAAGAATGATTATAAAATATGCGTTGCAAGTATAGTTCTCAACCAACCAGAAATCCGCTTATCAATTTAGAAAGGGTGTCAAAGAAATTAAAATTAAAATACTAGGAGTATGAATCCCAGGTCGTCTCCCAACGAGTTGCAGAAAAGTGTGCTATTTTATTAATCAGATGTTTTCAAAAAGGTTTGAGTTGAATGGCAGAAAATTAAATTAGAGAATTTTTATAAATTTAAATAAAAGCCTTGACTGGGAGTTGATTAGCTGGAAGCCCTATTCTTGTTGGAGTACTCTCAAGATTAATTGACAATTGGGGGTTATTATGTTTAGTTGTCCCTTACTAAGTAAAGGGAAAGTTAAACAAGTTGGAATGCTGTTTCTATCCACAAGTTCCAATCCGCTCTTGGGAGGATTGGTGTTAGTGACTAGAGAGCAATCCAACAATAAACCCAATTACAATCTTTCTCTTGAGCATCCCAACTCAAATGTTCCTTTCAATCAACTCCCCATCAAGTTAGGGAACTACTCGCTCATTGTAAATGTAAAATTCATAACATAAGAAAGGAAATTAAAGAAAGACATGATAAATAATGATCAAAAGATTAATTAAAAATAAAAGTAATTGTTGTATTAATAAATGCTAAAATAATCCAATAGTAAAATTAAGTAAATTAGGGAACATGGAAGAGTAAGAGACAAGTAAAGAGTACGAACTAGAATGTCGAAATCTTGATGAGGCAAAAACTCTTCTCAATATCCCAATTCAAAAACAATGAAAAATAACAAATCCTAAAAACGATGAATGTGTAGAGAGAAAACCTAGAGGAGAGGAAAACTAGATCTAAAAAACTAAAACTATGCGGAATGAATGTTGTTGTTGGTTTCTGCATGTTTCTTGGCTCTAGTCTGCTTTTCTGGGCCAAAAATTGGGTCAAAATAGGGCCCGAAATTGCCCCCAGCGAATCTGCAGATTATGCAGATCGCGCATGTCAGGCGGACGCGTCATTCAGCGTTTCGCTTTGCCACACGGGCGCTTCGTTCACGCCTCCGCGTTACTTGTTCAGTTTCCAATTCGCGCGGCCGTGTCATCCATGCGGCCACGTCATTGCGATTTCCTCTCTTCCGCACGGTCGCGTCATCCATGCGACCGCGTCGCTTCTCGCTGGTCATCTCCTCAATTTCTTGTGTTCGTTCCATTTTTTGCAAGCTTCCTTTCCAATCTCTAACTCATTCATACCCTATAAAGCCTGAAACACTTAACACACAGATCACGCCATCGAATGGAATAAAGGAGAAATAAAATACATAATTAAAAGTCTCTAGGAAGCAAGTTTTCAATCATGCAATAACTTTAGGAAGGAATTATAAATGCATGCTTATTTAATGAATAAGTGGGTAAAGATCATGATAAAACCACATAATTAAACACAATATAAATCATAAAATAGTAGTTTATCAACCTCCCCACATTTAAACATTAGCATGTCCTCATGCTTAGTTGAAGGAGATAAAATGAATGAGTAAGAACATGTAAGACCCATGCAATGCAATGCAGCCTATATATGCGAATGCAACTATATGATTCTTGTCCACTTGATCTAAAGTAAATAAGCTCTTCAAAACAATTACAAATCAAATTCCACTAACCCAATTCTTATACAGCAAGAACAGCTAAAAATGCAAGAAGACAACTCATGAAAGCAGGGAACATAAAATTTTAAGCATTGAACCCTCACTGATGGTGTATGTACACTCTAGTCTCTCTAGTGTAAAGGGTAATTACTCTATCCTTCTCTAGTCATGCTTTCTAAATTTTGTTCTTCTCCTAACCAATCAACAACATTTAATATACCAATGCAAATATCATGAGGTCTTTTTGAGGTTGTAATGGGGCCAAGGTAAGGGTAAGGATATATATATGGCTAAGTAAGTTTATAAATTGAATCTTTAATTAACCTAAGCTTTAACATAACCTATATATATTCTATATAACTTTTAAAATTCATACCCAGCTACCCAGAAATTTCCTTTCACATTCCATACTCATATTTCAACCTTTTATTTCAATTTTATCATACATGCATTGACCCTTGAATTCTTAATTTAACATTGGGGTAATTTTGTCCCCTTATTTATTTTTTTATTTTATTTTATTTTATTTTTTAACATAAACATAAACATAGCTTATCAATGCACATAGATTTTTAATTCTTACAGTTTCTCATGAGTAGGTATCCAAATTCCCAGTATATTATCATGACACATTCCCTTATTATCTTTTGCTTCCACAATTTCCCATACTTAAATAACACACACAATTCTATCTTAAGCTAACCAAAGATTCAATTTGGGGTATATAATTGTTTTTCCGCTTAAGGTTAGTAATGTGGTAAAATATAGAACAAATGGGATTTAAAGGCTCAAAGTGGCTAACAAAGGTAATTGAAAGGGTAGGCTTAATTTGGATAAGTAAGCTAAACAAATAATGGCCTCAATCATATGCAAACATATAAATATAATAAACATTGGACATATAGGATGAAACAAAATATGGATTACAATCATAGAGAAGTAAACACACAAGAATAAAATAATTATGGTTAAATAATGTAACCATTCATAAAGGCTTAAATCTCACAGGTTATGTGTTCTTTAGCTCAAAAATCATATTCCAAATACAACTTCAAAAAAATTTAACATAAAAGTTTTAATTAAAATTAGTGAAATTTTGTTCCAAAGATAGGGTCTTAGAAGAAACTTATTGTCTTTTCAATCAAGCAGAACATGCATGCAACTAATATATTACTATGCAATTTATCCTATTCTACAAAAGAAAAATCTAACTAAATATCCTAATTTATTGGTGTTTAGGGAAGAGAAATTACCTCCGGAAGTCAGGTACTGACCGACCTCCCCACACTTAAGGCTTTGCACCGTCCTTGGTGCCATCTGTCAGGAACAAAGGTGGATTGGTAGCAGTATCTCCATTGTCGGGGCCATCATGGCTCCCTGTGCTGGTAAAGGAAGTGGAGTCCAGGGTGTCTAAGTCCTTGAATTTTCCCATGATCAGCTCCTTGAGGTTTATGAATCGGCGCTTGTTACGGCGCTCTCTCATCTTAGCTTTCTGTTCATGCCGATCCAACTTTTCAAGTATTTGATGGAGCAGTTGGGCTGTTGTAGGCGCTTGTGGTGTTGAAGAAGGAATATCTTCAACTGGTTCAGTAGGCTGGCTAATAGTGGCTGCTGGAAGTCTAAGGTACTTCCCATTGGGGACATACTGATCATCTTGTGGAAGCATGGCTTTGGTGTCCCCAGCTCTGTAGGAGACTCCGGCTGCTGAGACAAGATCTGAGACCAGGGCAGGGAAAGGTATGTTGCCCGCAATTTGTACGTATCCCATGGCATTCCGGATATGTCTTGGTAGATTCAAAGGTTGGTCTGTAAGGATGCACCATAGTAGAACGGTCATGTCCGCAGTGAAGGAGGATTCGTGAGTGCTCGAAAAGATGTAATGGGACATGATCTGTGCCCATACGCGAGCCTCCAAGGTAAGTGCTGAAGCCGAAATTCCCTTAGGGCGGGTACGATGGTATCCGTAGATCCATCGGCTGCCAGGTAGTGTCCTTTGCTGAGAAGGCTTTTTCTTTATCATCAACCTTTATGATCCTCTTAATCTTCTTTGTTGAGGGCTTTACTGCAGTTGAAGAGGGTTCTGCCACTAATGCTCTTTTTGTACCTCTTCTTGCTGGTTGTTTGGGAGTAGCTTTCTCCTTTCCTTTCTTGGTGGCCATCCTGAAAAAGGAAAGAGAAAGTAAATTAAATTTTAAAGGGGTAAAGCAAGGAAGAGGGTGATGTGAGTGATAATCAATGCACAATAAAGAAGAATGACGTTAACACATGGTCCGGACTACATGTGAAAAGTTCATCAATGGAAATATAGCAAGTGCATATGGGGACAATTAAATGCAAGGGGTTTATTGGCATGCAGGCAAAGGCATGAGTAGCATATATCAAGCATTCAATGTCCAATTTAAATATGTTATCACTCGTAACTAACTATCACGTTTATATTGACAATTAAATTCAAGGAATAAAATAGTAAAGGGAATTTGTGAAAAGCAAGCATTGAATATTAGAGTAGAAAAATGTAGAGAAGTTCATAATGCCATATAGGCTTTTTCACAAACACATAGTATGCATGTAGAAGAAGCTCTTTGATAATAAGAATTTGAACATACAAGTAATCCCCTTAAAAAGCAATATATAATTGTCAAATAAATTTACAACAATCCACAAGCATATAATGAAAAACAATGACTCAAATAAATTTATAACACCAAGTAAAAAGGAAAAAGAAAGGAAGAAAAAGAAGATATGAGTAATGAAAGTAAAAAAAAAAAAGAAAAGAAAAGAAGATAACATATAAAAATAAGAAGAATAATAGAAAAGTAGGGAGGGAAGGAGAACAAGAAGAACCTTGTTAATGGGGGTGAGAGAGAGTAAAAAGTGAGAAAGAAGGAAGAAGGGAGGAAGGGAGGGTGAAGAAATAAGGAGGGAAAAGAAAAAATAGGATTTGGGGAGAAAAAGATATGATAATTGGCAAATTAGGAAAACTGTGCGGCGCAAGCGACGCGGTCACGTGGGGCACGCGATCGCGTGACTTGTGCTTACACTGAATGACGCGTTCGCGACCGCGTGACCCGTTTTATGCCATTGGCGCGGAGGCAGCTGCGCACTCGCACAACTCTCTGTTCAAAATCATTAAATGCCAAATTTTGGGTGACGCGATCGCATGGGGCATGCGATCGCGTGAGTGGTCAATTATTGGGGTACGATGCGGACGCGTGGGGCACGCGATCGCGTGAGAGGGACTGCGTGTCCAGGGCCAGTCCAGCACCACTCTAGCACAACTTTCGGGTGTGCACCACTTTGACGTCGAAATTCTGGTCACGCGGCCGCGTGGGGCACGCGGTCGCGTGGGAGGCCATTATTCTCTAATGACGCGGTCGCGTCGGCGACGTGGTCGCGTGGGACAATTTGTGCCATTGGCACGCCTCCAGCCACGCTCTTGCGTGACTCTCTGTTCAATTTATTATTCTCTCCCACACCGACGACGCGGACGCGTCAATGAGGCGATCGCGACGCGTGAAATTTTTTTTTTTTAAATAAAAGTATGGAAATGCAGATGCACAAAATGTACTAATGAAGAGAAGAGTTATTGAATAAGAAAACTAAAAATAAAGAAAAGAACGATCATACCATGGTGGGTTGTCTCCCACCTAGCACTTTGCTTTAACGTCCGTAAGTTGGACGCTCCACTAGCTCAGTCGTCGGCTATGTGGGGATCTTCCAAGAGGAAGATCTCAAGCTCCTTGTTTTTCTTCAGCTTCTCACCATGGTACAACTTTAAACAATGTCCATTAACTTTGATAAGTTCAAAGCTTGAAGGATGGCTTAGGTGATAAACTCCGTACGGTTCTGCCTTCTTTACTCTGTTTGGACCTTCCCATCTTGATCTCAACTTGCCTGGCATGAGCCTTAGTCGAGATTTATAAAGGAGGACTAAGTCCCTAGGTTAGAACTCTTTCCTCTTGACGTGCTGATCATGTACAGCTGGTATGCGAAATTGTTACTCAGGTTGTGAATTATTGTTCGAAATTGATTCCCTGGTGATGGCACCAAAAAACGGATGCACAAAACCATGGTCTAAACATATCTTCACAACTTCGCATAACTAACCAGCAAGTGCACTAGGTCGTCCAAGTAATAAACCTTACGTGAGTAAGGGTCGATCCCACGGAGATTGTTGGTATGAAGCAAGCTATGGTCACTTTGTAAATCTCAGTCAGGCGGATATAAAATAGTTATGGAGTTTTCGAAATTAATACTAAAATAAGGATAGAAATACTTATGTAAATCATTGGTGAGAATTTCAGATAAGCGTATGGAGATGCATTCATTCCTCTGAACCTCTGTTTTCCTGCTGTCTTCATCCAATCCGTCTTACTCCTTTCTATGGCTGGCTTTATGTAAGGATGTCACCGGTGCCAATGGCTACTTTCAATCCTCTCGGGAAAATGGTCCAAATGCTCTGTCACAGCACGGCTAATCGTCTGGAGGCATCACCCTTGTCGTTGGTTGCATCCTATTCCTCTCTGTGAAAATGGTCCGATGCGCTGTCACTGCATAGCTAATCATCTTGGAGGTTCTCGATCATACTGGAATAGAATTTACTATCCTTTTGCGTCTGTCACTACGCCCAGCACTCGCGAGTTTGGATTTCGTCACGGTCATTCAATCCCAGAGTCCTACTCGGAATACCACGGACAAGGTTTAGACTTTCCAGACTCTCATGAATGCCGCCCTCAATCTAGCTTATACCACGAAGATTCTGATTAAGAGATCTAAGAGATACTCATTCAATCTAATGTAGAACGGAAGTGGTTGTCAGGCACGCGTTCATAGGGAATGATGATGATTGTCACGTTCATCACATTCAGGTTGAAGTGCGAATGAATATCTTAGAAGTGAAATAAGATGAATTGAATAGAAAATAGTAGTACTTTGCATTAATCTTTGAGGAACAGCAGAGCTCCACACCTTAATCTATGGAGTGCAGAAACTCTACCTTTGAAAATACATAAGTAATGAAGGTCTGATGCCAGGGCATCTTGGCCAGTTTCACTGACCTTTTCTTTACTGTTTTTAAGGTAGTTCATGCATTTTCTTAGGAAATAAGCTAGTTTTGGGTGGATATTCACTTACATCTTGATTCAAGCATACATTGTGCATTTTACATGATTTCATCAGGATTTTGCATGAATTATATGATAAATTGGATGATGCATGATCCATGATTAAGAGCAAGACTTTGATGCACTTTGTTTGATTGATTTCAGGCCAAAAGAAGAAGAGAAGAGCCACGTTAGTGGCTACGTTAGTTACACTAACGTAGGCACTAACGTGGAAGGAAGGAAAGCCCCAACGTTAGTGGAAAAAGTTAGTGGCATTAACTTTGAAGAAAGGAAATAGAGCCAACGTTAGTGACACTTAACATTATCACTAACGTTGGACCAAGCTCATAAGTGGGCACGTTAGTTGCCACGTTAACTTAGTTAACGTGGCCTCTAACGTTAAGAAGAAAGGGAGAAAGCCAACGTTAGTGACATTCAACATTGTCACTAACGTTGGCCCAAGTTACAACAAAGCCACGTTTACTCCCACGTTAACTTAGTTAACGTGGAAGCTAACGTGGAGAAAGGTGGTGATCGACAACGTTAGTGACACCAAACATTCTCACTAACGTTGGAGTGAACTCACATGCCCCCAATAAGCCACGTTAACTCCCACGTTAACTTAGTTAACGTGGTAGTTAACGTGGACAAAAGTCCCACTTGGCAGCCTGACCATGCCTTCTTCAAACACGCATAACTTGAGCCACAAAGCTCCAAATGAGGTTATTCCAGTGGCATTGGAAAGTAGGATTCCAGAGCTTTCCAAGAATATATGGCACTACATGGTTGACACTAAATTTGAGGGAGCAAACCTGCCCCGAAAGTGCAATGATGAACATGGTATCAGCCTGTATTTAGGCCAACTGACCTCTTCACCTTCCAAGAAGTATAACTCGAGTTGTAGAGCTCCAAATGATACGCTTCCAAAGGCATTTGAAAGTAGACATCCAGGGCTTTCCAAAGATATATAATAGTATGGGGTGGTCACTAAGTTTAAGCTTCAGAAACGGGAAATCGCTAGCGTTATTGGCAATCAACATTTCCAGTAACGTTGGCATATATGCCAGCGACCATGTCCACTTCAAAGGAGCATAACTTGAGTTACAGAGGTCCAATTGAGGTGATTTTAGTTGCGTTAGAAAGCTGATATTCAGAGCTTTCCAACGATATATAATACTCTATAGTGGACATGAAATTGGAGCACAAACAAGAGGCATCTTTTAAGCCCCAAAAACACCAACTGGGCAGCAAGTGCAACGTTAGTCACAATAACTTTAGCACTAACGCCACACTTGTAGCGTTAGTTTGGCTAACTTTGGCACTAACTTTAGCACCTAGACCTCAACTTGACTCACTTCTCTCTCAAGCCCACTTCAAAGCTCAAGCAAGCAAAACCACAATTGTCAACCAATCAAGGCCACAAGAAGCATCTAGAATAGGAATTTTTATTTAATTGTAATTTGCTTTTAATTTCATTTTGTAATTTAGGAGAGCCTATATAAAGGCCTTAGTTTTTACATTGAAATCATCTTGGAAAGAGGAGGCTGGATACTGGGGAAGTCTGGAAATTGGGGAATTGAGGGATGGAAGAGGGGTCTTCGGACTCCCTTCCCTCACACACTTTTCCTTTTCTTTCTTTGTACTTCTCATTTATGAATTTTGAAGTTTTATTTTCAGTTTCAATCTTCATCTTTACTTTTCTGCACTTTCTTTCTTTTCTATTTTTGTAGAGCAATGATCAACTAACTCTTTACATTGGGTTAGAGAGCTCTATTGTGATTCAATGGATTAAGTGTAGTTCTTATTCTTCTTCTTCTTTCTTTTCTCTTGATTTTACTTGAAAGCTTTCGATCTTCATCCAATTGGATAGTTATCTTGGAAAAGGAGCTATTCAGACTTGGATCTCTTTTGAACCTTGAAAGAGGAATGAAGAGATCAAGCTAGAAATGCTTTCTCATACTGGACCAAATTGGGTTTGGATGGATATGTGACTATAATCCTCTCAATACCTGGTTTGGGAAATGCATGTGGTATAATCAGTGACCACACTTCATCTCTTCTCATGAGCAATTGACCAAGAAATTGGCTATTGATCAAGATTTGAGAGATTGAATTGCAAGAAATTGTAATTCAATCAATTAAGATTGCCAAGGAGATCAATTAGTGCATTGATTGAGGAAGAGATGAAAATGAACTTGATCCGGAGGATTGCAATATCTCTTGATCCCATTGTTCATTTTATTTTTAGTTCTTACATTTACTTTTCTTGCCATTTTACTTTTCTGCACTTTATTGCTTTCTTTACTTTTCTATTAATTTACAGTTCCTTGTTGCTTATCACTCCAATCTGATTCGTCTAACTAGGATAATTAATCAACCATTGATCGCTTAATCCGTTAATCTCTGTGGGATTTGACCTCACTCTATTGTGAGTTTTACTTGACGACAATTCGGTACACTTGCCGAAGGGAGATTTGTTATGAGACAAGTTTTCCGTGCATCAAGTTTATGGCGCCGTTGCCATAAACTTGATGCACGGAAAACTTGTCTCACAACAAATCTCCCTTCGGCAAGTGTACCAAATTTGTCGTCAAGTAAAAACTCACAATAGAGTGAGGTCGAATCCCACAGGGATTGATTGATCAAGCAACTTTAATTAGAAGAATGTTCTAGTTGAGCGAATCCAGAATTTGGGTTGAGAGTTGCAGAAAATAAAATGGCGGGAATGTAAATAATAGAAAAGTAAATGCTAGAATTAAAGGACTGGAAGCAAATGACTGAAAGTAAATTGCAGAATTGTAAATGGGAATGGGGGATTTGCTCATAAAAGTAAATGGCAGAAATTAAAGAGAATGGGTAAGATCAGAGATGGGGAGTTCATTGGGCTTAGGAGATGTTGCAATTCTCCGGATCAAGTTCATTTTCATCTCTTCCTCAATCAATGCACTCATTGATCTCCTTGCAATCTTAAGTGATTGAATTACAATTTCTTGCAATTCAATCTCTCAAATCTTGATCAATAGCCAATTCCTTGGTCAATTGCTCATGAGAAGAGATGAAGTATGGTCACTGATTATACCACATGCATTTCCCAAATCAAGATTGAGAGGGTTATAGTCACATACCCATCCAAACCCAATTTGGTCCAGCATGAGAAAGCATTTCTAGCTTGATCTCTTCATTCCTCTTTCAAGGTTCAAAAGAGATCCAAGTTTGAATAGCTTCTCTTCCAAGATAACTACTCAATTGGATGAAGATCGAAAGCTTTCAAGTAAAATCAAGAGAAAAGATAGAAGAAGAATAATGAAAATTAGTATTGATCCATCAAATTACAACAGAGCTCCCTAACCCAATGAAAGGGGTTTAGTTGTTCATAGCTCTAGAAAATGAAAACAAAGATGGAGAATACATCATAAAACTAGAAAATGCAGAGAAAGTAAAATACAGAGAGTAGTTCTCTTTTTCCAGCCTCCAGAACTCTCTTTTACAATTCAAAGCTACTCCTATATATACTACTCTTCTCAGCTTCTAGTTTGCTCTTCAAGTCTTGGGCCTTTGGATCTTGAGTTTGAAGCAGTTCTTTTCTTCATTTGGGCTTGGCTTTACTTGCAGAGAGAAAGTGCTAAGTGGGCAGAGACTTCAGCTCAGGGCGTTAAGGGTGTTAACATTTAGTGAAAGTATAAGTTCGAGAACGTTAGTGACACTTAACATTTTCACTAACGTTCCAATGTACCCCTTTGCCTCACGTTAGAGCCCACGTTAACTATGTTAACGTGTTAACGTGGCTTCTAACGTGGCCTTGCCAAACTTCGAGAACGTTAGTGACACTCAACATTGTCACTAACGTTCTAGTGTGCCCCTTTTTGCTTCACGTGAAAGCTCCACGTTAACTAAGTTACCGTGGCTTCTAACGTGGCCTTGCGAACCTTCGAAAACGTTAGTGACACTCAACATTGTCACTAACGTTCCAATGTGCCCCTAGATCTCACGTTAGAGTCCACGTTAACTAGGTTAACGTGGCTTCTAATGTGGCCATTCTTAGCCATCCCAACGTTAGTGACAATGTTGAGTGTCACTAACGTTGGCTCATCATTCATTCCTCATCGTTAGCTTCCACGTTAACTAAGTTAACGTGGAAGTTAATGTGGCTCCTTGGGGGTTTGTGTGGTTGCTTCCAACGTTAGTGACAATGTTGAGTGTCACTAACGTTGGCGACAACTCTCACTTCTTACGTTAGCTCCCACGTTAACAAAGTTAACGTGGGAGTTAACGTGGTGTGTTGCATCCTTAGGCCAACGTTAGTGACAATGTTGAATGTCACTAATGTTGGCTTCTCTTCCCCCTTTAACGTTAGAGGCCACGTTAACTAGGTTAACGTGGGCTCTAACGTGGCCACTCATGAATGTTTGCCAACGTTAGTGACAATGTTAAGTGTCACTAACGTTGGCTCAACTTCCCTCTTCCACGTTAGAGTTCACGTTAACTTAGTTAACGTGACTCTTAACGTGGACAATGATGGCTATGAAAGTGTCATTAGCAATCACTTTTCTCATTAACCTTGCAAGTTTCCCCCTTTGGTCCTGAAATCAAGCAATAGAGTGCATCAAAGTTCTAGTCCAAGTCATGGGCAATGCAACATACAATTTGTCACTAAACTTATGGAAAATCCTCATGAAATAATGTAAAATGCACAATGTATGCTTGAGTCAAGGTGTAAGTGAATATCTACCCAAAACTAGCTTATTTCCTAAGGAAATGCATGAAACTAACCTAAAAACAGTAAAGAAAAGGTCAGTAAAATTGGCCAAGATGCCCTGGCATCAAGGTCCAGGCATGGACGAATGGCCAGCCCCAAACATGATCAATAGATCAAAAGATAATCCAAAGATGATTCCAAAGATGTTTAATACAATAGTAAAAGGTCCTATTTATAATAAACTAGCTACTAGGGTTTACAGAAGTACGTAATTGATGCATAAATCCACTTTCGGGGCCCACTTGGTGTGTTCTTGGGCTGAGCTTGAAGTCTACACGTGGAGAGGTCATTCTTGGAGTTGAATGCCAACTTTTGTGCCAGTTTGGGCGTTGAACTCCACTTTGCAACTTGTTTCTGGCGCTGGACGCCAGAATTGGGCAGAGAGCTGGCATTGAACGCCAGTTTGCGTCATCTAAACTTGGGCAAAGTATAGACTATTATATATTTCTGGAATGCCCTGGATGTCTACTTTCCAACGCAATTCGAAGCGCGCCATTTTGAGTTTTGTAGCTCCAGAAAATCCATTTGGAGTGTAGGGAGGTCAGAATCCAACAGCATCAGCAGTTCTTCTTCAACCTCTGAATCTGATTTTTGCTCAAGTCCCTCAATTTCAGCCAGAAAATACCTGAAATCATATAAAAACACACAAACTCATAGTGAAGTCCAGATATGTGAATTTAACATAAAAACTAATGAAAACATCCCTAAAAGTGACTAGATTCTACTAAAAACATACTAAAAACAATGCCAAAAAGCGTATAAATTATCCGCTCATCACAACACCAAACTTAAATTGTTGCTTGTCCCCAAGCAACTAAAAATCAAATAGGATAAAAAGAAGAAAATATACTATAAATTCCAAACTATCAATGAAACATAGCTCCAATCAGATGAGCGGGACTTGTAGCTTTTTGCCTCTTGAATAGTTTTGGCATCTCACTTTATCCATTGAAGTTCAGAATGATTGGCTTCTATAGGAACTCAGAGTTTAGATAGTGTTATTGACTCTCCTAGTTCAGTATGATGATTCTTGAACACAGCTATTTTATGAGTCTTGGCCGTGGCCCTAAGCACTTTGTTTTCCAGTATTACCACCGGATACATAAATGCCACAGACACATAATTGGGTGAACCTTTTCAGATTGTGACTCAGCTTTGCTAAAGTCCCCAATTAGAGGTGTCCAGGGTTCTTAAGCACACTCTTTTTTTTTGCTTTGGACCTTGACTTTAACCGCTCAGTCTCAAGTTTTCACTTGACACCTACATGCCACAAGCACATGGTTAGGGACAGCTTGGTTTAGCCGCTTAGACCAGGATTTTATTCCTGTAAGCCCTCCTATCCACTGATGCTCAAAGCCTTGGGATCCTCTTTATTTACCCTTGCCTTTTGGTTTTAAGGGTTATTGGCTTTTTTCTCTTGCCTCTTGGTTTTAAGAGCTTTTGGCTTTTTCTGCTTGCTTTTTCTTTCTATTTTTTTTTCTATTTTTTTTTTGCTATTTTTTTTTTCTCTTTTTTTTCTACAAGCTTTGTTCTTTGCTGCTTTTTCTTGCTTCAAGAATCATTTTTATGATTTTTCAGATTATCAAATAACATGTCTCCTTGTCATCATTCTTTCAAGAGCCAACATATTTAACATTCATAAATAACAACTTCAAAAGACATATGCACTGTTCAAGCATTCATTCAGAAAACAAGAAGCATTGTCACCACATCAACATAATTAAACTAAGTTCAAGGATAAATTCGAAACTCATGTACTTCTTGTTCTTTTGAATTAAAACATTTTTCATTTAAGAGAGGTGATGGATTCATAGGACACTCATAACTTTAAGACATAGTTACTAACTAATAATGATCATGTAATGAAGACACAAACATAGATAAGCACTTGAACATAGAGAAAACGAAAAATAGAAAGTGAGAACAAGGAATGAGTCCACCTTAGTGATGGTGGCATTTTCTTCTTGAGGAGCCAATGATGTCCTTGAGCTCTTCTATGTCTCTTCCTTATCTTTGTTGCTCCTCCCTCATTGCTTTTTGATCTTCTCTTATTTCATGAAGGATGATGGAGTGCTCTTGATGTTCCACCCTTAGTTGTCCCATGTTGGAACTTAATTCTCCTAGGGAGGTGTTGATTTGCTCCCAATAGTTTTGTGGAGGAAAATGCATATGAGGCATCTCCGAGATCTCATGGTGATGAGCTTCCTGCGCCTCTTGAGCTCCATGAATGGGCTCTCTTGCTTGCTCCATATTTTTCTTAGTGATGGGCTTTTCTTCCTCAATGGGAATGTCTCCTTCTATGGAAGCTCCAGCTGAGTAACATAGATGGCAGATAAGATGAGGAAAAGCTAGCCTTGCCCCAAGAGAGGGCTTTTCGGCTATTTTGTAGAGTTCAAGGGAGATGACTTCATGAACCTCTACTTCTTCTCCAATCATGATGCTATGGATCATGATGGCCCGATCCACAGTAACTTCAGATCGGTTGCTAGTGGGGATGATGGAGCGTTGGCTGAACTCTAAACATCCTCTAGCCACAGGCTTGAGGTCCAATCTTCTTAGTTGAACCGGCTTGCCTTTGGAGTCAATCTTCCATTGAGCTCCTTCCACACATATGTCCATGAGGACTTGGTCCAACCTTTGATTAAAGTTGACCCTTCTAGTGTAGGGGCGTTCATCTTCTTGCATCATAGGCAAGTTAAACGCCAACCTCACATTTTTCGGACTAAAATCCAAGTATTTCTCCCGAACCATTGTAACATAGTTCTTTGGATCCGGGTTCTTACTTTGATCATGGTTCTTGGTGATCCATGCATTGGCATAGAACTCTTGAACCATTAGGATGCCGACTTGTTGGATGGGATTTGTTAGAACTTCCCAACCTCTTCTTTGAATTTCATGTCGGATCTCCGGATACTCATTTCTTTTGAGTTTGAAAGGGACCTCGGGGATCACCTTCTTCTTGGCCACAACATCATAGAAGTGGTCTTGATGAGCTTTGGAGATGAATCTTTCCATCTCCCATGACTCGGAGGTGGAAGTTTTTGTCTTCCCTTTCCCTTTTCTAGAGGATTCTCCGGTCTTAGGTGCCATCAATGGTAATGGAAAAACAAAAAGCTTATGCTTTTACCACACCAAACTTAGAATATTGCTCGCCCTCGAGCAAGAAAATAAAGAATTAGATGAAGAAGAAGAAGAAAAGATGGAGAAGATGGGGGAGGTGTGTTTCGGCCAAGAAGAATAGAGAGGGTTGTGTTGTGTGAAAATGAGGAAGAATGGAAGGCTTTATATAGGGAAGGGAGGGGGGGTTAAGGTTCGGCCATATGGGTGTGTTTGGGTGGGAAATTGATTTGAATTTTGAAGGTAGGTGGAGTTTATTGGGTAGGTTTATGGGGAAGAGTGGGTGGATGTGAGTGGTGAAGGGTTAATAGGGAAGAGAGATGGAGGTGATAGGTGAAGGGTTTTGGGGAAGAGTGTTTATTGGGAATAGAGGATGATTGAGAAGAGAGAAGAGAGTGAGTGGAGGTAGGTGGGGATCCTACAGGGTCCACAGATCCTGAGATGATCCTGTGGGGTCCACAGATCCTGAGGTGTTCAAGGATTTACAACCTTGCACCAAATTAGGAATGTAAAATGCCCTTGCACACAACTCTGGGCGTTCAGCGCCAGGTTGGTGCCCATTTTGGGCGTTCAATGCCCATTTGTTGCCCATTTCTGGCGTTGAACGCCAGAAACATGCTTGTTTTGGGCGTTCAGCGCCAGCTCCTCTCCAGGGTGCAATTCTGGCGTTCAGCGCCCAGATGATGCCCATTTTGGGCGTTCAGCGCCCAGATACTGCCCATTTTGGGCGTTCAGCACCAGAACCATGCTCTGTTCTGGTGTTGAACGCCAGGCAGGTGCTTCCTCTAGGGTGTGATTTTTCTTCTGCTGTTTTTGATTCTGTTTCTAAATTTTTCGTTTCTTTTATGATTCCACATGATTATGAACCTAAGAAAATATGAAAAAAAATAAAATTAGATAAATAAACATTGGGTTGCCTCCCAACAAGCACTTCTTTAATGTCAATAGCTTGACAGTGGGCTTTCATGGAGCCTCACAGATGTGCAGAGCTTTGTTGAGACCTCCCAATACCAAACTTAGAGTTTGGATATGAGGGTTTGACACCAAACTTAGAGTTTGGTTGTGGCCTCCCAACACCAAACTTAGAGTTTGACTGTGGGAGCTTTGGTTGACTCTGCTTTGAGAGAAGCTTTTTCTGCTTTCTCTCCATGGATGCAGAGAGAGATCCTTGAGTTGTAAACACAAGGTTGTCCTTATTTAATTGAAGGATCAATTATCCTCTGTCCACATCAATCACAGCTCTTGCTGTGGCTAGGAAAGGTCTTCCTAGGATGATGGATTCATCCTCTTCCTTTCCAGTATTCAGGACTATGAAATCAGCAGGGATGTAAAGGCCTTCAACCTTTACTAACACGTCCTCTACTTGTCCATAAGCCTGTTTTCTTGAATTGTCTGCCATCTCTAATGAGATTTTAGCAGCTTGCACCCCATAGATTCCCAGTTTCTCTATTACAGAGAGGGGCATGAGGTTTATTCCTGAACCAAGGTCACACAGAGCCTTAAAGATCATGGTGCCTATGGTACAAGGTATTATGAACTTTCCAGGATCCTGTTTCTTCTGAGGCAATGTCAGTTGATCCAGATCACTTAGTTCATTGGTGAACAAGGGAGGTTCATCTTCCCAAGTCTCAGTACCAAATAATTTGGCATTTAGCTTCATGATTGCACCAAGGAACTTGGCAGCTTGCTCTTCAGTAACATCCTCATTTTCTTCAGAAGAGGAATACTCATCAGAGCTCATGAATGGCATAAGGAGGTTCAATGAAATCTCTATGGTCTCTAGATGAGTCTTAGATTCCTTAGGTTCCTCAGAGGGAAGCTCCTTATTGATCACTGGACGTCCCAGGAGGTCTTCTTCCTTGGGATTCACGTCCTTCTCCTCTCTTGTGGGTTTGGCCATGGTAATTAATTCAATGGCCTTGCACTCTCCTTTTGGATTCTCTTCTGTATTGCTTGGGAGAGTACTAGGAGGGATTTCAGTGATCCTTTTACTCAGCTGGCCCACTTGTGCTTCCAAATTTCTAATGGAAGACCTTGTTTCATTCATGAAACTCACAGTGGCCTTAGATAGATTAGAGACTAAATTTGCTAAGCTAGATGGATTCTGCTCAGAATTCTCTGTCTGTTGCTGAGTGGATGATGGAAAAGGCTTGCTATTGCTAAACCTGTTTCTTCCACCATTATTAAAGTCTTGTTGAGGCTTTTCTTGATCCTTCTATGAGAAATTTGGATGATTTCTCCATGATGAGTTATAGGTGTTTCCATAAGGTTCACCTAAGTAATTTACCTCTGCTATTGCAGGGTTCTCAGGATCATAAGCTTCTTCTTCAGAAGATGCCTCTTGAGTGCTGTTGGATGTAGCTTGCATTCTATTCAGACTCTGAGAAATCATATTGACTTGCTAAGTCAATATTTTGTTCTAAGCCAATATGGCATTCAGAGTATCAATTTTAAGAACCCCCTTCTTCATAGGCGTCCCATTATTCACAGGATTCCTCTTAGAAGTGTACATGAACTGGTTATTAGCAACCATGTCAATGAGTTCTTGAGCTTCTACAGGCGTTTTCTTTAGGTGAATGGATCCACCTGCAGAAGTATCC
Organism: Arachis hypogaea; assembly: GCF_003086295.3. Taxonomy (NCBI): domain Eukaryota; kingdom Viridiplantae; phylum Streptophyta; class Magnoliopsida; order Fabales; family Fabaceae; genus Arachis; species Arachis hypogaea. The sequence goes on from NC_092047.1 coordinate 46,625,117, forward strand.
AATGACATCTTTGATAGCTCAGATAAACCATCATAGAATATATCCAGGATGGTCCATTTTGAAAGCATGTCAGAAGGACACTTTTTGGTCAGCTGCTTGTATCTTTCCAAAGCTTCATAGAGGGATTCACCTTCTTTCTGTCTGAAGGTTTGAACATCAGCTCTAAGCTTGCTCAGCTTTTGAGGAGGAAAAAACTTGGCTAAGAAAGCCGTGACCAGCTTATCCCAAGAGTTCAGGCTATCTTTGGGTTGAGAGTCCAACCATATTCTAACTCTGTCTCTTACAGCAAAAGAGAAAAGCATGAGCCTGTAGACTTCAGGATCTACTCCATTAGTCTTAACAGTATCACAGATCTGCAAGAATTCAGTTAAGAACTGAAAAGGATCTTCAGATGGAAGTCCATGAAACTTGCAGTTCTGGTGCATCAGAGAAACTAGTTGAGGTTTCAGCTCAAAATTGTTTGCTCCAATGGTAGGAATGGAGATGCTTCTTCCATGTAAATTGGAATTAGGTGCAGTAAAGTCACCAAGCATTCTCCTTGCATTATTGTTGTTGGGTTCGGCTGCCATCTCCTTTACTTGTTCAAAATTTTCAATAAGGTTGTCTCTGGATTGTTGTAATTTAGCTTCTCTTAGTTTTCTCTTCAGAGTCCTTTCAGGTTCTGGATCAGCTTCAACAAGAATGCCTTTTTCTTTGTCCCTGCTCATAAGAAAGAGAAGAGAAAAAGAAAAGAAGAGGAATCCTCTATGTCACAGTAAAGAGGTTCCGTATTGTTAGTAGAAGAAGAAAAGGAATAGGGGTGAAGAAGAATGAAGAATCCAAACACAAAGGTGATGATAGGAGCAGAGATGTGAGATGAAGAGAAGTGTTAGTAGATGAATAAATAAATAGAAGGGGATGAGAGGAGGAGAGAATTTTCGAAAATAATTTTTGAAAAAGAGTTAGTGATTTTCGAAAATTATTTTTGAAAAAGGTTAGTAGTTTTTCGAAAATTGAAATAAAAAATAAAATAATTAGTCTAATTAAAAAGAAATTTTGAAAAAGAGGGAAGATTTTTTTCGAAAATGAGAGAGAGAGAGTTAGTTAGGTAGTTTTGAAAAAGGTAAGAAACAAACAAAAAGTTAGTTAGTTAGTTGAAACAAATTTTGAAAAGATAAGAAGTTAGGAAGTTAGAAAAGATATTTTGAAAATCAAATTTTTGAAAAAGATAAGATAAGAAGATATTTTTGAAAAGATATGATTGAAATTAGTTTTGAAAAAGATTTGATTTTTAAAATCTCAATTAATGACTTGATTCACAAGAAATTACAAGATATGATTCTAGAACTTAAAGTTTGAATCTTTCTTAACAAGTAACAAACTCAAAATTTTTGAATCAAAACATTAATTGATGATGTTATTTTCGAAAATATGATGTAAAATTAAGAAAAAGATTTTTGAAAAATATTTTTGAAATTTTCGAAAATAACTAAAAAAAATTGAAAAAAAAAAGATTTGATTTTTGAAAAAGATTTTGAAAAAGATAAGATTTTTTTTAAATTGAAAATTTGATTTGATTCATAAAAACAACTAGATTTTAAAAATTTTTGAAAAAGTCAAATCTAATTTTCGAAATTTTAAGAGAGAAAAAGGGAAAGATATTTTTTTTTTATTTTTGAATTTTTATGATGAGAGAGAAAAACAAGAAAAATTATGCAATGCATGAAAGTTATGGATTAAAACAATGAATGCATTGCAAGAATGCTATGAATGTCAAGATGAACACTAAGAACACTATGAAGATCATGATGAACATCAAGAACACATTTTTGAAAAATTTTTAATGCAAAGAAAACATGCAAGACACCAAACTTAGAATTCTTTAATGCTTAGACTCTATGAATGCAAGAATGCATATGAAAAACAAGAAAAGACACAAAACATGAAAACATCAAGATCAAACAAGAAGACTTACCAAGAACAACTTGAAGATCATGAAGAACACTATGAATGCATGAATTTTTCGAAAAATGCAAGATGAACATACAATTGACACCAAACTTATAACATGACTCAAGACTCAAACAAGAAACACAAAAAATATTTTTGATTTTTATGATTTTCTAATTTTTTTGTATTTTTTTCTTTTAATTTTTTCGAAAATCATTTTGAAAAAAGAAAAATAAGGATTCCAAAATTTTTAATATGAATTCCAGGAATCTTATGCTCTTTAGTCTAAATCTCCAATCAAAGGGTCAGGCATGGCTTAATAGCCAGCCAAGCTCTAGCATGTAAATTACATCCATTGAGGTGATTAGTTGAAGACCAGTCCCAAAGCAGTTTGTGTATGGCTTTACAGCCAGATAGGATTCAACATGTTTCATGAAACACTAGAATTCATTCTTAAAAATTATGAAGAAAAATATTTTTTTGAAAACACATTTTTTTCTTTTTTTTTTTTGAAAACAAAGGAGAAATTTTTGAAAGATTTTTTTGAAAAATTTTTTGAAAACTTTTTGAAAGGAAAACGAAAAGAAAGTTACCCAATCTGAGCAACAAGATGAACCGTCAGTTGTCCAAACTCAAAAATCCCCGGCAACGGCGCCAAAAACTTGGTGTTGTTGCCGGATCAAACTTGGCACTGATGTTACCTGACCAAAAGCTTGCCGAAAACTCGAACAATCCCCGGCAACAGCGCCAAAAACTTGGTATGCGAAATTGTTACTCAGGTTGTGAATTATTGTTCAAAATTGATTCCCTGGCGATGGCACCAAAAAACGGATGCACAGAACCATGGTCTAAACATATCTTCACAACTTCGCATAACTAACCAGCAAGTGCACTGGGTCGTCCAAGTAATAAACCTTACGTGAGTAAGGGTCGATCCCACGGAGATTGTTGGTATGAAGCAAGCTATGGTCACCTTGTAAATCTCAGTCAGGCGGATATAAAATAGTTATGGAGTTTTCGAAATTAATACTAAAATAAGGATAGAAATACTTATGTAAATCATTGGTGAGAATTTCAGATAAGCGTATGGAGATGCATTCATTCCTCTGAACCTCTGCTTTCCTGTTGTCTTCATCCAATCCGTCTTACTCCTTTCTATGGCTGGCTTTATGTAAGGATGTCACCGGTGCCAATGGCTACTTTCAATCCTCTCGGGAAAATGGTCCAAATGCTCTGTCACAGCACGGCTAATCGTCTGGAGGCATCACCCTTGTCGTTGGTTGCATCCTATTCCTCTCTGTGAAAATGGTCCGATGCGCTGTCACTGCATGGCTAATCATCTTGGAGGTTCTCGATCATACTGGAATAGAATTTACTATCCTTTTGCATCTGTCACTACGCCCAGCACTCGCGAGTTTGGAGTTCGTCACAGTCATTCAATCCCAGAGTCCTACTCGGAATACCACGGACAAGGTTTAGACTTTCCGGACTCTCATGAATGCCGCCCTCAATCTAGCTTATACCACGAAGATTCTGATTAAGAGATCTAAGAGATACTCATTCAATCTAATGTAGAACGGAAGTGGTTGTCAGGCACGCATCATAGGGAATGATGATGATTGTCACGTTCATCACATTCAGGTTGAAGTGCGAATGAATATCTTAGAAGCGAAATAAGATGAATTTAATAGAAAACAGTAGTACTTTGCATTAATCTTTGAGGAACAGCAGAGCTCCACGCCTTAATCTATGGAGTGCAGAAACTCTACCGTTGAAAATACATAAGTAATGAAGGTCCAGGCATGGCGGAATGGCCAGCCCCCAAACGTGATCAATAGATCAAAAGATAATCCAAAGATGATTCCAAAGATGTCTAATACAATAGTAAAAGGTCCTATTTATAATAAACTAGCTACTAGGGTTTACAGAAGTAAGTAATTGATGCATAAATCCACTTCCGGGGCCCACTTGGTTTGTGCTTGGGCTGAGCTTGAAGTCTACACGTGGAGAGGTCATTCTTGGAGTTGAACGCCAGCTTTTGTGCCAGTTTGGGCGTTGAACTCCACTTTGCAACTTGTTTCTGGCGCTGGACGCCAGAATTGGGCAGAGAGCTGGCGTTGTCTAAACTTGGGCAAAGTATGGACTATTATATATTTCTAGAAATCCCTGGATGTCTACTTTCCAACGCAATTGGAAGCACACCATTTTGAGTTTTGTAGCTCCAGAAAATCCATTTTGAGTGCAGGGAGGTCAGAATCCAACAGCATCAGCAGTCCTTCTTCAACCTCTGAATCTGATTTTTGCTCAAGTCCCTCAATTTCAGCCAGAAAATACCTGAAATCACAGAAAAACACACAAACTCATAGTGAAGTCCAGAAATGTGAATTTAACATAAAAACTAATGAAAACATCCCTAAAAGTGACTTGATTCTACTAAAAACATACTAAAAACAATGCCAAAAAGCGTGTAAATTATCCGCTCATCAACAGCCTTCATCTTCTCCTTGTATAGTCTTGAGTTCTCATAACCTTCTAGGTGAAGGCTCTCCAGTTCCTACAGTTGCAACTTCCTTTCAGCTCCGGCTTTTTCAATTCCCATGTTGCATTCTTTTACCGCCCAGAAGGCTTTGTGCTCTAATTTAACAGGGAGATGACAAGCTTTTCATCCCAATGGGTGTTTTGTATGTTGTTCTGTATGCCCAGAGTGCATCTTGTAGCCTGGTGCTCTAGTCTCTTCTATGAGGTTTGACTATCTTCTGCAAGATACGCTTTATCTCTCTATTTGACACCTCGGTTTGCCCATTAGTCTGAGGATGGTAGGCTGTTGCAACTTTATGAATTATCCCATGCTTCTTCATTAGTCCTGTTAGTCTCCTGTTACAAAAATGGGTGCCTTGTGTAACGACCTAATTTTCAGTACGCCTAGGACATACCAGAAACTGAGTGCTACCAATTTGTCATCCTAATTATTGTCTATTATTTATTATATGAACCTGATTCATTGTTAAAAGCGTAGTTAGTTAGCGAGGTACTTTTTTTTTTTGAAAACGTTTGAATTAATAGACAGAATCATTCATAATCAATTCACAAATAATAACAGATAAAACAGTTATAAGCAACCACACATAAATACATCACAAGCAGCTAACAACATTTAGTGATCCAGCCTTTATTAGAGTATAGACTTTTAGTTAGAACACCCCTAGATATAGCTAGATAATAACTAAATACATATATATACATACAACATCCCAGGCCCTGACCTGTTCAAAAAGTCCCTAAGCTGGCACCCAGGCTAGTCTAGACTCTATACTCACCTAGTCCCTCTAAACTTCTAAAGCGAGGGAAAATACGTTCTAGGTCTTCAAAACTCAAGTCAGGTGGAACGTCACCAAAAGGTAGAACATCATCTGCTACTCCTCTGCACGATCAGACATTGCCATAGGACGTCTCTCTGGTACCTCATCAAGTAGCCACACAACAGGAGTCTCGTACACAGGATTTAAGTTAAAGTTCGCATACAAACGGGATACAGACGTTGGGTGGTCTCATAGTATATACATGTAAATAGAGAACGATATTCACCCTAGACTCAGAAGACTATTTAGAGTGGAATCCTTTTTGTGAACGATCATCAGCGAACTACGGAAGGGTACTCATGCTTCCATCTGAAAGGGGGAAGGGAGAGAGAAGGGGTAAGAACTGGGGAGTTCTTAGTAGGGCCGGGGTTATTAGTTACGTTCATTAATTCCGTGTTGCTTAGCAGATAAATAGCAGAATACCGAGAAGCAGTAGACAGAAAAATAGATAAATAGAGAAAATAAAGAAAACAGAAAGCAAAACACAAACAAAAGAATACAAGAAAAAAAACACAAACACAAAGAATAGAATGAAAACAAAGAAGGCATACATTCAAACAACAATCATAACAGAGGAAATGCGCAACCAAATATGATGCATGTCTAGCCCTAGCGCAGGTAATGAGCTCATTTGTCGGTTACATACCCGCTCCCGACGTTACCTGGAGTCCTCTGACCAGGTAAGGCTTTCCTGTTGGCAATGTCCCTCGCAAGAGTCCTTTGACTTGTGAGGCAAACCACTGCAAGAGTCCTTTGACTTGCATGGCGGAGCTAGTTAACTTATATCTGCCCAACACACTCTCTGTAAGAGTCCCTTGACTTACAAGAGCATACACACACTCTCACTGTAAGAGTCCTTTGACTTACAGGAGCATACACACACACTCTCACTGTAAGAGTCCTTTGACTTACAGGAGTATATGCTAGTCGTGTGTTCTCGATACCTCTGTAAGAGTCCTCTGACTTATAGAATAGCATTATAGCTAAGTATCCCAGGAAAGCACTCTCAGTGGTCGTACCACCATCTATCTGACTGCCTTCACGCAGCAGATCATCACATAATCATTCTCATTATCATCATTCATTATTATTCTCATTATTCATCATCACTTTAAAATTCTTATGCAGTACCTCTTTCTTTCTCTGTATCTCTTTACTCTGTTTTAATTACTCTATTCTTTGCATCTCTTTTCTCTTCTCTGATTACTCTTTTCATCTGTATCTATATTAATCTTTTTCTCTTTATCTCTTTACTTTACTCTGGTTACTCTGTTCTCTGTGTTTCTTTACTCTGCTTTGATATCTCATCATAACATATGTATTTAAAGCTTATGTAAATTTTGGTATGAATAGTTTGCCTGTCCCAAGTATAGGTTCATTAAGTCTATACTGAAACAGTTTAACTTTTCATATAATACCTAACCCTAGTCGCAACTCAAGGACTAACTATGTTGCCCTAGTTCGTTCACTAATCTCTGTCTGTTTTTCTGTCATTAAAACTTTACAGACTTTTCTTCGACTTTTATCTTCTCTTCAACTTTTTATCTTTTATTTATCTTTGCCTCACTAATATGTTCTTACCACTCCCTAAGTGTTTTATGAAGGTAGTTATGAGATTCTGCGTTTAAAGTTGTCTTTCTAAAGCTTTTACTGAAAACTGCCTTTTTCGCATTATTTTATTATTTTTATTAAAATATTATTTTTAATTAAATATTATTATTTAATATTTTATTATTATTTATTATTTTATCTTAATTTTTAACTTTTACTGAAAATTACCCCTTTTTAACTTTTAACCTTTAAAAATTCACTTTTTACCACCCGTAACTTTTAATATTTCTACTTTAACCACCCTAACCTTCAGAAATTACAAAATAAACCCTCAAACACCAAAATATTTACTTCCTTGCCCTTTCTAAGATCTAAAAGGTGTTCTTCAATGTTCTTCATCACACTCAAAGTGTTCTTCATGTTCTTCATAAATTCTTCAGATTCTTTCTCTATTTTTACCCGTTTTTCAGTCTTTTCAGCAACCGATTTTTACCATAATTCAAAATAAAATTGCAGCCAATAAAACCCCAACTTTTCCACATGATTTCAACATAAATTGAACCTCAATTTAAGCTTAGGGTTTCGTTTTTCCAGCTGCCCAAGAACATGAACTTTAAAGCTTGAATTTCATCAAATTTCATCAAAATTTCACCAAATTTTCACCAAGAATCAATCATATATGCAACCAATTTTTAGCACAGCCAATTTATAAAACATTCACACAAATCAAACAAAAATAATCAAGATTAATTTTGTGACACCCTACCTTGATTTGCTGCTCCAAATCCGGTTACTCTTTGAAGTGTTCTAAAAGCACTTTTTCCTCCTAAAACACATCAAGAACAACTTTAAATCCAAAAACTCTCAACTGACCAAATCTCCCTCAGCACGTTAGGAATAGATATCTCACCTTAGACTTGCTGGAAATTAACGTTTCTTGGCCCTCAAGTCAAGTTAAGCATGATTCCTAAGGAAGAACATCAAGAAAACACATGTTTTGCATGGTTTTCCTTGAAAACCGAATTGAAGAGGGAGAGAGACAGCCATCTCACCTTATTTCCAGCCTTGATAAGTCACATGGTTATGTAGAGGAAGAAGAGAGGATCATTTTGGTGAAATCGGAGTTTTGATTTGAGTTTTGGTTCAGAAGAAATCAAGCTTTGAAGATTAAGTGTTCATGAAGTTTCTCTCTTTTCTCTCTTGTTATTTTCGGCCAAAATGATGAAATGAGACAGCCTTGGAGGTCTTGGGGGTGTAAGGTGAGTTGTGATTGGTTGGCTTGGAGGTGGATTAAAATAATATTAAAATATCTCTGGTGTATAACTACTAAAACTAGGTGTATCAGAACACTTGTAAAAACATCTCTAAAAATTATTTTCTGAGCTACTAGTATAAATGACACTAGTAACATATTTATTATGAGAATAAAACATATATAATGAGGCCTTAGCATTGCTAAAGTCATCAGAGAGTGCTGGTGCTAAGCTGCACCAGTAAACCGTAAACCCGGTTAAACCGATTTTCTGTTTTTAACTAAAACAGACCAGGTAACCTTATAATATAATTCAAGCATATTCTAATACTAATATAATGATAATATTATTCTATTATCTCTCTCCTCTCATAGATTGAGTCTGGTTTGTCAAACTGAGACTATTTACGAAAAACCGAATCAAAACCCCTAACCGATACAGTTCAAAAACTAGGTTCTTCGTGACCGCGTTATCAAGCTTGTCTCCACTAAGGTCCTGAATTAAAAATAATATAATGACAATGAGGATTGAGGTGCTTGATGATACAGAAGAGGTGTTCCCTTTACTGATCTTCTGGAGAAATCTGTGCCTTTAGAAAAGATCTCGCGTACTCGAAAATCAGGGTTGTTACATTCTACCCTCCTAAAAGAAAATTTTGCCCTCAAAATTTCAGCCACGTGCAAGAATCCTTCTTCAAGCGGTCTATTTCCTTCAAGCCATCCTGACGAAGAGATTGGTCCGTTCCTTACAGCATCTAAATATCACATAGCCATGGCCATGGAGATCATAACAGCTATAAGAATAGTTGTGCTTCTCACGAATTTGTCGTTCGGAACTCGATTAAACCATGTCTATTCACAGTCATTGAGGTCTTCTCCGCACCAAACAATCAATATTAAGGTGATCAGTCTTAATATCTCATGTTAAGCACGAACATTCCCAAAATGAGTCCTCATAGACATTCATGCCAAATGTATCTTGAAGATACCCTAACAGCATGAGACACACAAGCAGAGTATGCAATGAAGCATAGTCAGTCCACTCCCCAGGCTCTACTGGAAACGAACTGCTCTGATACCAAATTGTAACGACCCAATTTTCAGTACGCCTAGGACATACCAGAAACTGAGTGCTACCAATTTGTCATCCTAATTATTGTCTATTATTTATTATATGAGCCTGATTCATTGTTAAAAGCGTAGTTAGTTAGCGAGGTACCTTTTTTTTTTGAAAACGTTTGAATTAATAGAAAGAATCATTCATAATCAATTCACAAATAATAACAGATAAAATAGTTATAAGCAACCACACATAAATACATCACAAGCAGCTAACAACATTTAGTGATCCAGCCTTTATTAGAGTATAGACTTTTAGTTAGAACGCCCCTAGATATAGCTAGATAATAACTAAATACATATATATACATACAACATCCCAGGCCCTGACCTGTTCAAAAAGTCCCTAAGCTGGCACCCAGGCTAGTCTAGACTCTATAGTCACCTAGTCCCTCTAAACTTCTAAAGCGAGGGAAAATACGTTCTAGGTCTTCAAAACTCAAGTCAGGTGGAACGTCACCAAAAGGTAGAACATCATCTGCTACTCCTCTGCACGATTAGACATTGCCATAGGACGTCTCTCTGGTACCTCATCAAGTAGCCACACAACAGGAGTCTCGTACACAGGATTTAAGTTAAAGTTCGCATACAAATGGGATACAAACGTTGGGTGGTCTCATAATATATACATGTAAACAGAGAACGATATTCACCCTAGACTCAGAAGACTATTTAGAGTGGAATCCTTTTTGTGAACGATCGTCAGCGAACTACGGAAGGGTACTCATGCTTCCATCTGAAAGGCGGAAGGGAGAGAGAAGGGGTAAGAACTGGGGAGTTCTTAGTAGGGCCGGGGTTATTAGTTACGTTCATTAATTCCGTGTTGTTTAGCAGATAAATAGCAAAATACCGAGAAGCAGTAAACAGAAGAAACAGATAAATAGAGAAAATAAAGAAAACAAAAAGCAAAACACAAACAAAAGAATACAAGAAAACAAAACACAGACACAAAGAATAGAATGAAAACAAAGAAGGCATACATTCAAACAACAATCATAACAGAGGAAATGTGCAACCAAATATGATGCATGTCTAGCCCTAGCGCAGGTAATGAGCTCATTTGTCGGTTTCATACCCGCTCCCGACGTTACCCGGAGTCCTCTGACCAGGTAAGGCTTTCCTGTTGGCAATGTCCCTCGCAAGAGTCCTTTGACTTGTGAGGCAAACCACTGCAAGAGTCCTTTGACTTGCAGGGCGGCACTAGCAACCTACTGCAAGAGTCCTTTGACTTGCATGGCGGAGCAAGTTAACTTATATCTGCCTAACACACTCTCTGTAAGAGTCCTTTGACTTACAAGAGCATACACACACTCTCACTATAAGAGTCCTTTGACTTACAGGAGCATACAAACACACTCTCACTGTAAGAGTCCTTTGACTTACAGGAGTATATGCTAGTCGTGTGTTCTCGATACCTCTGTAAGAGTCCTCTGACTTACAAAATAGCATTATAGCTATGTATCCCAGGAAAGCACTCTCAGTGGTCGTACCACCATCTATCTGACTGCCTTCACGCAGCAGATCATCACATAATCATTCTCATTATCATCATTCATTATTATTCTCATTATTCATCATCAATTTCACATTCTTATGCAGTACCTCTTTCTTTCTCTGTATCTCTTTACTCTGTTTTAATTACTCTGTTCTTTGCATCTGTATCTATATTACTCTGTTCTCTGATTACTCTTTTCATCTGTATCTATATTACTCTCTTTCTCTTTATCTCTTTACTTTACTCTGGTTACTCTGTTCTCTGTGTTTCTTTACTCTGCTTTGATATCTCATCATAACATATGTATTTAAAGCTTATGTAAATTTCGGTATGAATAGTTTGCCTGTCCCAAGTATAGGTTCATTAAGTCTATACTGAAACAGTTTAACTTTTCATATAATACCTAACCCTAGTCGCAACTCAAGGACTAACTATGTTGCCCTAGTTCATTCACTAATCTCTGTCTGTTTTTCTGTCATTAAAACTTTACAGACTTTTCTTCGACTTTTATCTTCTCTTCAACTATTTATCTTTTATTTATCTTTGCCTCACTAATATGTTCTTACCACTCCCTAAGTGTTTTATGAAGGTAGTTATGAGATTCTGCGCTTAAAGTTGTCTTTCTAAAGCTTTTACAGAAAACTGCCTTTTCCGCATTATTTTATTATTTTTATTAAAATATTATTTTTAATTAAATATTATTATTTAATATTTTATTATTATTTATTATTTTATCATTAATTTTTCGAAAATTGCCCCTTTTTAACTTTTAACCTTTAAAAATTCACTTTTTACCACCCGTAACTTTTAATATTTCTACTTTAACCACCCTAACCTTCAGAAATTACAAAATAACCCCTCAAACACCAAAATATTTACTTCCTTGCCCTTTCTAAGATCTAAAAGGTGTTCTTCAATGTTCTTCACCACACTCAAAGTGTTCTTCATGTTCTTCATAAATTCTTCAGATTCTTTCTCTGTTTTTACCCGTTTTTCAGTCTTTTCAGCAACCGATTTTTACCATAATTCAAAATAAAATTGCCGCCACTAAAACCCCATATTTTCCAAATGATTTCAACATAAATTGAACCTCAATTTAAGCTTAGGGTTTCGTTTTTCCAGCTGCCCAAGAACATGAACTTTAAAGCTTGAATTTCATCAAATTTCATCAAAATTTCACCAAATTTTCACCAAGAATCAATCATATATGCAACCAATTTTTAGCACAGCCAATTTATACAACATTCAAACAAATCAAACACAAATAATCAAGATTAATTTCGTGACACCCTACCTTGATTTGCTGCTCCAAATTCGGTTACTCTTTGAAGTATTCTTAAAGCACTTTTTCCTCCTAAAACACATCAAGAACAACTTTAAATCCAAAAACTCTCAACTGACCAAATCTCCCTCAGCACATTAGGAATAGATATATCACCTTAGACTTGCTGGAAATTAACGTTTCTTGGCCCTCAAGTCAAGTTAAGCATGATTCCTAAAGAAGAACATCAAGAAAACACATGTTTTGCATGGTTTTCCTTGAAAACCGAATTGAAGAGGGAGGGAGACAGCCATCTCACCTTATTTCCAGCCTTGATAAGTCACATGGTTATGTAGAGGAAGAAGAGAGGATCATTTTGGTGAAATCGGAGTTTTGATTTGAGTTTTGGTTCAGAAGAAATCAAGCTTTGAATATTAAGTGTTCATGAAGTTTCTCTCATTTCTCTCTTGTTATTTTCGGCCAAAATGATGAAATGAGACAGCCTTGGAGGTCTTGGGGGTGTAATGTGAGTTGTGATTGGTTGGCTTGGAGGTGGATTAAAATAATATTAAAATATCTCTGGTGTATAACTACTAAAACTCGGTGTATCGGAACACTTGTAAAAACATCTCTAAAAATTATTTTCTGAGCTACTAGTATAAATGACACTAGTAACATATTTATTATGAGAATAAAACATATATAATGAGGCCATAGCATTGCTAAAGTCATCAGAGAGTGCTGGTGCTAAGCTGCACCAGTAAACCGTAAACCCGGTTAAACCGATTTTCTGTTTTTAACTAAAACAGACCAGGTAACCTTATAATATCATTCAAGCATATTATAATACTAATATAATGATAATATTATACTATTATCTCTCTCCTCTCATAGATCGAGTCCGGTTTGTCAAACTGAGACTATTTACGAAAAATCGAATCAAAACCCCTAACCGATACGGTTCAAAAACTAGGTTCTTCGTGACCGCGTTATCAAGCTTGTCTCCACTAAGGTCCTGAATTAAAAATAATATAATGACAATGAGAATTGAGGTGCTTGATGATACAGAAGAGGTGTTCCCTTTACTGATCTTCTGGAGAAATCTGTGCCTTTAGAAAAGTTCTCGCGTACTCGAAATTCAAGGTTGTTACACCTTGATCGCTCACGATTGCTCGTGGTGATCCAAAGCAACAAATAATATGGCTTCTCACAAAGGAAACAACAGTGTTAGCATCATCATTGCAGGTAGGAATTGCTTCCACCCATTTGGAAATGTAATCCACAGCTAACAATATATAGAAATAACCATTAGAATTTGGAAATGGACCCATGAAGTCAATGCCCCAAACATAAAAAATTTCATAGAAAAGCATAATCTGTTGAGGCATCTCATCCCTCCTGGATATATTACCAAATTTCTGGCATGGAAAACAAGATCTACAAAATTCAGCAGCGTCCTTAAAAAGAGTAGGCCACCAGAATCCACAGTCTAAGATTTTTCTAGCAGTTCTTTGAGGGCTGTAACACCCTACCATACAAAGTCTTATGCTTAAGTCATAATTCAGAGATGGCAAGGTATTACGACCTCTAAAACAAAAATCTAGTACGAATAGTAGTATGAATGATTGATTATAACTAGGAGCCTTTGCAAAAAAAGGGGTAAACAAAAACCGTAACTCGAACGCGCAACACTCTGATCGATAACGTAACGAGCAAAGAATAAGCTAACGCAAGATCATATATATAAGGAGTGTCAAAAACGGGAATATCAAGACTCAAAATCCGGCTGCGAAGATAACCGGTCCGAGCATAATAATATATACATATAATAAAATAAGGAAACCCCAAAGGAAACCCAAAGGGACACAAATACATAAAACCTATTCTCCAAAATCCCCTCTAGAAGGAGTCATCACAGTTTGTATTATTTAATGGAGATAAAAGTATCTAAACAAGATATATAAACCAAAACAGAGTCCCTAGAACAAAGGATCTTCGCTAATCCAGAAGTCTCCAGCATGCCTCAACGAGAAGCCTCGCGTCCTGCATCTGAAAACCACAAAATCCGCATGGGTGAGAACCAGAGGTCCCTAGTACGGTAACAGCTTCCACATATACAATACATAATAATAGAGGAAAGCCGAAGGCAATCCTAGAACTTCCTCCAGGTAATATCAAAGCTTATAAACAAGCTAAACCATAAGTGGCAACTGACTAAAGATCCTTCAGTCTAACTAATACTTCCCTTTCCAATTCCATCAGACCTCCCAACCACCAGCAGGAGTATAATATAGCAAACACAGTTATATCAGACAAGAGATTTACAAATAGGAACAGATAAGGCATTTAGGCAATTAGCAAGTAATATGCAGTCAATAGGCAATCCCAAACAATTCATGTAGTATGCTTATGATGCATGCCTGTCCCTAGTGGCTGATGATATCATCTGTCGGTTATAGAGCCAACCCGACAAGTCCTGGTAGCTAACCATTGGACTGTCCCTCTGTCCCGCATCCCCAACTCGAGTTATACTCGTCATAAACTTGATCATAATCATGATCCATATCCATCACCCTCACTGGTGAATATTTATCCATCACCATCACTGGTGAATATTTACGGGGGCGAGCTCATCCGGGCCTTTCACAGTGCCCGGCCACACTTACGACATTGGGTTAACAGAGCTTCGAGTCTCAACCTGGAGCACGTGGTGGCTAGCCACTGCTACTACCCAGGGAAACCCTCATCTCCGATGGTGGAAGTGCAAACATTCACAATTCAATCAACAGCATATATGCATTTATACTTGGCCATAAACATGGCTCCGCCGTAACACGGCAATAATCTAGCCATCCGGCTCACGGTTAAATCCATAACCAGCCAATTCATTAACAATTATGGCCTTTCGGCCCATGGCTTAACAAGCACTTCCACCACCATCCTCCGCATCTCACATAATCATCTTTGATCCTCAATGATCATTCATTTTTCCCCTTGCTTCACTCACAAGTTACCACATTCACTAGCCCTTTTTCTCATGCTAGGCATATCATAATGATTTAAGACATACGTGGTGAGATCGGAGGCTTAGAAGTATGAAATTTGGCTTTTAAAACTCAAAAATCAACTTTGGGATGAAAACAGGTCCACGTGTACGTGCACTCCACGCGCACGCGTGGATGGCCTTAAAACTCATCGACGCGCAAGCGTCATACGCGCGAACGCGTGGGTTGAAAATTAGCCAAACGGCGCGTACGCGTCAGCCACGCTTACGCGTGGGTACTCTTGCGTCCCAGGCACAAAACTGGCACAACTTTGGCACAACTCTCGTGAAAATGGCTGGGCATTGGGTGCAGCACATTCGGCGCTCCCGTGCATATCACGCACACGCGTGGATGGCGCTTCCTGGAAGAACGGCGCGTACGCGCCAAGTGCGCCTACGCGCAGGGGGTCATTCTGCTAAAAATTTTCTAAGTTAAAAACTGCAGAATTCACAGACTCAACCCCCAATCTTCCGACGGTCATATCTCTCTTATTTTAAATCATTTTTCACCCGTTCTTCGAACGGCATGGACATCCCGGATCCAATTTCATTTCTAAATAGATTTGGCACAAATCAGAGATCCGTAGTCCAAGTTATGTCCCGTCAAAGTATGCCCAAAAACCATGTTTTCATTCAAAACCACAAAGTGCCATTTTCAAAACAAGCCACTTTCAACTCTTTTCAAAATCAATCAAAATATGCCAATTTCAACCCTTCTCTTTGAAATCATTCAAAATATACCAAAATCAACAACAAGCCATCTTCAACTCACACATTGACATTTTACCAAAATTCCCAAAACCACATCCAACCATTTTAACACTTCTCTATCAAATGGCTAAAGGACAAACACAATATCATGTCATACATCCTTTCTCATCCCAATTTCCAACAATACCATTTCCAATCAATAATCACTATACATAATCAATATCATACTCACCATCAACATGGTACCACCCACCAATTCAACCTTAATCATCCATCAAGCATATATCATAACATGCATTTCTTATATATCACACAATCAAGGCATCAATATTCATAATCACATATATGAACACATCATATATCTCAACCATTCAAAAACACTAACAATTCAATCCCTATCTTAGGGCCTCTAGCCTAAGTATTTCCTACCACATTACATATTAGATACGGGAAACCGAAACCATACCTTAGCCGATTTCCCAAGCTCAACCGGAGCACTTCCAAAGCACTTTTTCTCAAGCTCTCAAGGTCTCAACACCTCCAAGAACAGATTTTGTCACACAAAACCCTCTTCCAAGCTTTCCAAAATCACCAATCAAGCTCCAATATTCACATATACACAACCTAAGCCACAATCATCATACCCATACACAACATCTCAATGCCCAAACCTCATAGAACAACAAATTACACTAGGGTTGAGAATCTTACCACACCCAAGGTCCAAGGAGACAAGATTAACCTTCTCCTTCAAGAGAGTTGGGTCCTATAACATCAAAGAACCCAAAATCTCAACATTTTTGCTCATGAAACTCGAAATCAAGGGCTGGAATTTCGAACTGTAAAACGTGGCTTACCTCAAGATTGATTGTATGGGTTTTGTAGAGCTCTCCACGGTGAACGCGTGGCCACAAACGGAGCGGCAATCGGAGCTCTAGATCAAAAGTTATGGTGGTTTGAAGATCAACCAAGGGAGAGAACTTGAGAGAGTGTTCTTCCCCCCTCCATACCAATTTCAGCGTGTTTGAGTGTGTTGTGAGGAGAGAGAGTGCTGAAAACTAGGGTTTTGGTTTAGTTTAGTTGGGCCAAGGGCCCACTTTGGGTCCGGTTGGACCGGTTTGGCCCGTTCGGTCCAATCTTGGTCCGATTCCTATAAAATTGGTACCAAAATTCTCGTCTCAATCTCCTCTATCACATTTAGCCATAAAAATAACATTTTTGGCTTTCTAGAATAAATTCTCATTTATGGGTTAATTAGCTGTTAATTAACCGGGTCTTACATTCTACCCACCTAATTGGGAATTTTGCCCACAAAATTCAAATCAAATTACCTGAGAATAAGTGCGGATAATCCGTATGCATCTCCGACTCAAGTTCCCAAGTGTGTTCCTCAACACCGCCTCGACTCCAAGCCACTTTGACTAATGAAACCTCTTTTCCATGTAATCGTTTAATACTAGTATCATCAATTCTGACTAGAGCCACTGGAAGCGTCAAATCTTCCCTTAACTGAACCGATTCGGGTTCTAACACATGGCTAGCATCAGGAGTGTACTTCCGAAGCTGCGACACGTGAAACACATCGTGCAGGTTCGAAAGATGAGGTGGTAGAGCCACCCGATACGCCACCGGCCCAATCCTCTCCAGGATCTGAAATGGACCAATGTATCGAGGATTCAACTTCTTTGCTTTAATCGCTCTACCTACTCCTATGGTCGGAGTAACCTTCAGGAAAACATGATCTCCTTCCTCAAATTCCAAGGGCTTCCGCCTCTGATCGGCGTAACTCTTTTGGCGACTCTGCGCCGTAAGCATCCTATCTCGGATTTTCTTCACTTGTTCAGTGGTCTCAGCTATCATCTCCGGCCCCAACAAGCCTTTCTCTCCAGCTTCATACCAACATAGCGGAGATTGACATTTCCTCCCATACAATGCCTCATACGGAGCCATTCCGATGCTCGCATGGTAACTATTATTGTATGCAAACTCCACTAACGGCATATACCGATCCCAACTCGCCGGTTGGTCCAAAACACAAGCTCTCAACATATCCTCTAGTGTTTGGATCGTCCTCTCAGATTGACCATCTGTTTGAGGATGGTAAGCTGTACTCAAGCTTAATCGGGTTCCAAAAGCTTTCTGAAATGCACCCCAGAACCTCGAAGTGAAACGAGGATCTCTATCAGAGATTATAGTAGCAGGTACACCATGGAGTCTCACAATCTCCTTTATGTATAACCGTGCTAGCTCCTCAAGGGTGTAAGTCATCCGAATGGGCAAAAAGTGAGCTGACTTCGTCAGTCGGTCCACAATCACCCAGATAGCATCAAAACCAGTCCTAGTCCTTGGCAATCCCAACACAAAGTCCATTGCAATACTTTCCCACTTCCATTGCGGAATCTCTAAAGGTTGCAACATCCCGGAAGGTCTTTGATGTTCAATCTTTACCTTTTGACAAGTTAAGCACTTTGAAACATATTCCGCCACATCATTCTTCATACCCGGCCACCAAAACATCGCCTTTAAATCATGGTACATCTTAGTACTTCCCGGGTGAATGGAGAATCCGCTTTTGTGTGCCTCCTTTAAGATATCTTGCCTCAAAGTGCCAATATCCGGCACAATGATCCTACCCTTGAATCTCCATAACCCATCTTTTTCTTCCGACACTCTCCACTGTTTTCCTTGCTCGATAGCCGGTAACACCTTCCATAACGCTTCATCATTTTCATGAGCCTTTAGGAGTTCGGACTTAAAGTCACTCGAGATTTCTAATCGGCTCAAACACAAGGTTCCAGATACTTCTCGTGCACCAATTTTTAGACTCTCGAATCCCTTGAGCAACTTCTCCTCTTGAAGCATCATCCAAGCCGCATATAACGACTTCCGACTTAACGCATCCGACACTATATTCGCCTTTCCAGGATGGTAATTTAACTCAAAGTCGTAGTCCTTCAACAATTCCATCCACCTCCTTTGCCTCATATTAAGCTCTTTCTGATCAAAGAGATATTTCAAGCTCTTGTGATCAGAGAAGACTTGGAACTTAACCCCATTGAGATAATGCCTCCACACCTTCAAGGCAAACACGACCGCAGCGAGTTCCAGATCGTGCGTAGGGTAACTAACTTCATGAGGTCTTAACTGTCGTGAGGCATACGCCACCACATTATGATGCTGCATCAGCACGCACCCTAGACCCTTTAACGATGCATCACAGTACACCTCAAAAGGCTCGTTCGGCTCAGGTAACACTAACACAGGTGCAGTGGTCAACTTTTTCTTCAATGTCTGAAAGCTCTCCTCACACTCAAGAGTCCAAACAAACGGAGTGTCTTTGCGGGTTAACTTTGTCAATGGCAAGGCTAATTGCGAAAAACCTTTGATAAACCTTCGGTAATAGCCAGCTAAACCCAGAAAACTCCTTATCTCAGTTACTGTGGTTGGTTGCCTCCAATCCATCACAGCTTCCACCTTAGTTGGATCTACGGCTATTCCCTGCTTACTCACCACGTGACCCAAAAACTTCACCTCACTCTTCCAAAACTCACACTTAGACAGTTTCGCATAGAGTTTCTTCTCCTTTAAAATCTGCAACACGGTCCGCAAGTGTTCCGGATGCTCTTCTTTAGTCTTGGAGTAAATCAGTATGTCGTCAATGAAGACAACAACGAATTTATCCAGAAAC
Organism: Arachis hypogaea; assembly: GCF_003086295.3. Classification (NCBI taxonomy): domain Eukaryota; kingdom Viridiplantae; phylum Streptophyta; class Magnoliopsida; order Fabales; family Fabaceae; genus Arachis; species Arachis hypogaea. The sequence goes on from NC_092047.1 coordinate 46,644,525, forward strand.
GGACGGAATACTCTATTCATGTAATCCATAAACACTGCAGGAGCGTTCGTCAACCCAAAAGACATCACAGTATACTCGTAATGACCATAACGAGTCCTGAAAGCGGTCTTAGGGATATCCTCACCCCTCACCCTTATCTGGTGATAACCGGATCGCAAATCGATCTTAGAGAAAACCCCAGCTCCTTGTAACTGATCCATGAGATCATCAATCCTCGGCAATGGGTACTTATTCTTTATGGTGACCTTGTTCAGCTGCCTGTAATCCACACAGAGCCGCATACTTCCATCTTTCTTCTTTACCAGTAACACTGGAGCACCCCACGGGGAAACACTTGGTCGGATAAAGTTCTTACCCAACAATTCCTCTAACTGAGACTTTAGCTCGGCCATCTCTAACGGTGACATCCTATAAGGAGCACTTGAGATTGGTCCCGCCCCAGGCACCAACTCAATAGCAAACTCGACCTCTCGGTTAGGTGGAAATTCCTCAATATCATCGGGAAACACTTCCGAAAACTCACACACTACCGGAATCTGATCCAACTTTTGATCATCACCCGAAACACCAGCGGTTAACAACAGGATACCCTGACATTCGATTCCAGAACAGTTCACCATCATCGAATTCAAGTAATAATTATTCACCACGACCGGCCCTTCTGTATCCTCCGGCATAAAGTACACCGACTTTGTAGAACAATCAAGCAAGACATGGTTCTCAGATAACCAGTCCAATCCCAAGATAAGATCAAGACCGATCATCGGTAAGCAGATTAAATTATGGACAAAATCACGCTGCTTGAACCTAAACGAAACTTTCGGGCATCCTAGCCTAGTTACCATGGCCTCATGGGTAGCATTATAAACTTTTAAGTCATAACCTAAGGTTACGATCTTCAATCCTAACTCATGGGCTTTCTCAAATGCAATAAATGAATGCGATGCTCCCGAATCAAATAAAGCATTTAAAGTTTGACCAGCCATTTCACAGTTACCTCGAATGAGTGTCTCGGATCCCTCTGCACCCACAGCTGAGGTGGTGAACACCCGACCAGTCTGTTGTGCTTTCCCAGCACCTTGCTTTTGCTTCTCCAGACAACTTGTGGCTTTATGCCCCACTTTTCCACAATTGTAGCACAAACCCCATCCGGCCTTGCATGGTACTCCCGGATGGTGACTTCCACACCTAGTACAAGCTTGATCATTCTGAGGCTGCTTCCCAAACCTTTTTCCTTGGGAGTTGTTGTTGTTGGGCCTCCTAAAAGAACCTCCCCTCTTGAAGGGCGGACCTCTAGGTGCAAAGCTCTTCCCTCGGTTTTGTGGAAATGATCCCTTGTGATTTCCTTTCTCAGTGGCTGCCCTCTTCACACACTCTTCAGCAACCCTACACTTGTTCACCAATTCGGAGAAAGTCCTAATCTCCATTGGTCCCACTGAACTGAAAATATCGCTCCGGAGTCCTCCTTCGTACTTAACACACTTCCACTCCTCATATTCCACCGGAGTCCCTTGACACATACGAGAGAATCTGAACAGCTCCTCAAACTTGTCAGTATACTCAGATACGGACATAGTACCCTGCTTCAGCTACAACAATTCAAGCTCCTTGGCCGTCCTAGCAGAAGTTGGAAAGTACTTCTTATAGAACTCCTCTTGGAAGACATCCCAGGTGATATAATCATCACCCTGCTGCAGGAGGCGTCGGATACCCTGCCACCAATGCGACGCTTCACCAGTGAGCAAATAGGTAGCGAACTCCACACGTTGCCCTTCAGGTACCACCTGTGCTTGCAGTGCTCGTTCCATAGCCTGAAACCACGTATCGGCTTCAGTCGGGCTAGTAGTTCCCTTGAACTTTGGTGGATTAACCTTCAAAAAGTTTGTCAGTGTCATCGGGCCCTGTACTCCACCTCCATCATTACCATGGTTGTTCATCTGTTGACCAAGAGCCTCAGCAGTGGCTTGCATAGCAGCAGCCATATTCTCCAACGCAGTCATAAAGTTCACTGGGTCATTAGGGTTAGTCTCCGGCGCACGAGTATTATTACGACTCCTCCCACGACCTCTACCGCGTCCACGAGGCGGCATCTGGTTCCTATACACACCAAGCAATCGATATTAAGTTAATCAGTCTCAATATCGGAAGTTTAGTGCTTCAAAGTCCCAAATGCATGCTCATGAACGTTTATGCAAACTATATCAAGTAGATATACTAACAGCACATAACACACATATAGAGAATGCACAGAAGCATAGTCAGTCCATTCCTCAGGCTCTACAGGAACGAACTGCTCTGATACCATAATGTAACACCCTATCATACAAAGTCTTATGCTTAAGTCATAATTCAGAGATGGCAAGGTATTACGACCTCTAAAACAAAAATCTAGTACGAATAGTAGTATGAATGATTGATTATAACTAGGAGCCTTTGCAAAAAAAGGGGTAAACAAAAACCGTAACTCGAACGCGCAACACTCTGATCGATAACGTAACGAGCAAAGAATAAGCTAACGCAAGATCATATATATAAGGAGTGTCAAAAACGGGAATATCAAGACTCAAAATCCGGCTGCGAAGATAACCGGTCCGAGCATAATAATATATACATATAATAAAATAAGGAAACCCCAAAGGAAACCCAAAGGGACACAAATACATAAAACCTATTCTCCAAAATTCCCTCTAGAAGGAGTCATCACAGTTTGTATTATTTAATGGAGATAAAAGTATCTAAACAAGATATATAAACCAAAACAGAGTCCCGAGAACAAAGGATCTTCGCTAATCCAGAAGTCTCCAGCATGCCTCAACGAGAAGCCTCGCGTCCTGCATCTGAAAACCACAAAATCCGCATGGGTGAGAACCAGAGGTCCCCAGTACGGTAACAGCTTCCACATATATAATACATAATAATAGAGGAAGCCGAAGGTAATCCTAGAACTTCCTCCAGGTAATATCAAAGCTTATAAACAAGCTAAACCGTAAGTGGCAACTGACTAAAGATCCTTCAGTCTAACTAATACTTCCCTTTCCAATTCCTTCAGACCTCCCAACCACCAGCAGGAATATAATATAGCAAACACAGTTATATCAGACAAGAGATTTACAAATAGGAACAGATAAGGCATTTAGGCAATTAGCAAGTAATATGCAGTCAATAGGCAATCCCAAACAATTCATGTAGTATGCTTATGATGCATGCCTGTCCCTAGTGGCTGATGATATCATCTGTCGGTTATAGAGCCAACCCGACAAGTCCTGGTAGCTAACCATTGGACTGTCCCTCTGTCGCGCATCCCCAACTCGAGTTATACTCGTCATAAACTTGATCATAATCATGATCCATATCCATCACCCTCACTGGTGAATATTTATCCATCACCATCACTGGTGAATATTTACGGGGGCGAGCTCATCCGGGCCTTTCACAGTGCCCGGCCACACTTACGACATTGGGTTAACAGAGCTTCGAGTCTCAATCTGGAGCACGTGGTGGCTAGCCACTGCTACTACCCAGGGAAACCCTCATCTCCGATGGTGGAAGTGCAAACATTCACAATTCAATCAACAGCATATATGCATTTATACTTGGCCATAAACATGGCTCCGCCGTAACACGGCAATAATCTAGCTATCCGGCTCACGGTTAAATCCATAACCAGCCAATTCATTAACAATTATGGCCTTTCGGCCCATGGCATAACAAGCACTTCCACCGCCATCCTCCGAATCTCACATAATCATCTTTGATCCTCAATGATCATTCATTTTTCCCCTTGCTTCACTCGCAAGTTACCACATTCACTAGCCCTTTTTCTCATGCTAGGCATATCATAATGATTTAAAACATACGTGGTGAGATCGGAGGCTTAGAAGTATGAAATTTGGCATTTAAAACTCAAAAATCAACTTTGGGATGAAAACAGGTCCACGCGTACGTGCACTCCACGCGCACGCCTGGATGGCCTTAAAACTCATCGACGCGCAAGCGTCATACGCGCGAACGCGTGGGTTGAAAATTAGCCAAACGGCGCGTACGCGTGGGTACTCTTGCGTCCCAGGCACAAAACTGGCACAACTTTGGCACAACTCTCGTGAAAATGGCTGGGCATTGGGTCCAGCACATTCGGCGCTCCCGTGCATATCACGCGCACGCGTGGATGGCGCTTCCTGGAAGAACGGCGCGTACGCGCCAAGTGCGCCTACGCCCAGGGGGTCATTCTGCTAAAAATTTTCTAAGTTAAAAACTGCAGAATTCACAGACTCAACCCCCAATCTTCCGACGATCATAACTCTCTTATTTTAAATCATTTTTCACCCGTTCTTTGAACGGCATGGACATCCCGGATCCAATTTCATTTCTAAACAGATTTGGCACAAATCAGAGATTCGTAGTCCAAGTTATGTCCCGTCAAAGTATGCCCAAAAACCATGTTTTCATTCAAAACCACAAAGTGCCATTTTCAAAACAAGCCACTTTCAACTCTTTTTAAAATCAATCAAAATATGCCAATTTCAACCCTTCTCTTTGAAATCATTCAAAATATACCAAAATCAACAACAAGACATCTTCAACTCACACATTGACATTTTACCAAAATTCCCAAAACCACATCCAACCATTTTAACACTTCTCTATCAAATGGCTAAAGGACAAACACAATATCATGTCATACATCCTTTCTCATCACAATTTCCAACAATACCATTTCCAATCAACATCATACTCACCATTGATGACAAGTCATCTTAGCCTAGTTTCACTAGCCTTTTTCTTTAGTTTTCAATTGAATTATGCACTTTCTTGAGCTACAAGTAAGCTAATTTGGGTAGATTTTCATGCTTCCTTTGATTTAATCAACCATGTATGAATTCATGCTATTTCATGAGGTTTTATACTATAATTGTCACATATTATGAAAGAATGAATATCTCATGATTTTAAGCATAGCTTTGATGTGTTTGGTTGATTAATGATAGGTGAAGAAAGCTTGGAGAAAGGTTGAAGCAAGAAGGAATAGCTAGGAGTAAAGAGAGGACAATGGAATAAGTGAACTTGAACCAGGAAGCAAAAAGCTGGACCTAAAGTTAGCCTCAAACTTTTGCACAAACTTTTGGGTGAAAAGTTAGCCCCAACGTTAGCCCCTAACTTTTGGGCTAACGTTGGAACTTGAAAATCACTCCCTGGGCACCAAAAGTTTGCGCCAACGTTAGCCCCTAACTTTTGGGCTAACGTTGGCACATGAAAATCAACCCTGGGCACCAAAAGTTTGCGCCAACGTTAGCCCCTAACTTGGTGGCTAACGTTGGCATAAGAAAAACCTCCCTGGCCACCAAAAGTTTGCGCCAACGTTAGCCCTTAACTTTTGGGCTAACGTTGGCACATGAAAAATACAAGGGAAGGAGCAAAAGTTTGCGCCAACGTTAGCCCCTAACTTTTGGGCTAACGTTGGCGCCATAAGTGCACCAAGGAAGGCCAACGTTGGAGCAAAAGTTAGACCCCTAACTTTTGCACCAACGTGGGTATCAGCAAAATATGGGGGCTGATATGAAAAGTTGGACCAAAAGTTAGACCCTAACTTTTGCTCCAACTTTTACTCCAACTTTTGCAAAACTCCAACCCGGTTCATTTGGTTCACTTTGGTTCTTCTCCAAACTCCAAGAGCAATCAACCAAGGCCTCTTTCAACCCAATTCCACCAGGAGCAAAGGCCCAACTCAAGGCTTGAAGATCATTTGAAGAAAGTGTATAAATAGGATAGAATTCAAGTTCTTCGGAGAGCTTTTCCTTTCGGAGCTTTCCCTTTGAATTTTCATAATAGTTTTTGGAGAGCTTTGGATATTGAGTGATCTTTAATTTCTTAGTCTTGGGGAAGGAGAATTCACTTCTCTTCCTCTTAGTTTTATTGCTTTCAATTTCAATTACAATTGTCTTGGATCTTGGGTTGGAGAATTGAAGAAATTCTGTTTCAATCTCATCCTTGGATCTCTCTGCTTTATTTACTGCTTGATTATATTTAATTTCTGTTAATTGCTCTTCATCTACTTTCCTTGCAATTTACAATTCCCTTGCAATTGTTCTTGTTGGATCTAGGAAGGCATTGAGATCTAGACTTGGTTTTCTAGTCTCTGGGTCCTGAGATCTGAACTTTCAATTTCTAATTCTCTGTTTACTATTTTCATGTTCATTTACTTTTCTGCTTCAAGATCCGATTTAACCCAAACCCTCTCCTACTTCTCTGCTTGATGCAAATTTACTTTTCCTTGTTTAATTTCTGCAAATCCAAGTCCCAATCCCCTTTACAATTCAAGTCATTTACATTTCTTACACTTTAAGATTCCGCAATTTACATTTCTTGCATTCTAAGTTTCTGCCATTTAATTTCTTGTTCTTTAAGATTCAGCAATTTATTTCCTGTTCTCTTTAATTCCATGCAATTTAATTTCTGCAAATCACAAAACACTCAACCAAATCTTGATTCGCTTGACTAAATTAACCACTAAGCTAAAATTGCTCAATCCTTCAATCCCTGTGGGATCGACCTCACTCCCGTGAGTTTTTATTACTTGATGCGACCCGGTACACTTGCCGGTTAGATTTGTGTGTTTTGGGAGAAATTCATTTTTCCACCAAAATACTCATCCACCATCAACATGGTACCACCCACCAATTCAACCTTAATCATCCATCAAGCATATATCACAACATGCATTTCTTATATATCACACAATCAAGGCATCAATATTCATAATCACATATATGAACACATCATATATCTCAACCATTCAACAACACTAACAATTTAATGCCTATCTTAGGGCCTCTAGCCTAAGTATTTCCTACCACATTACATATTAGATACGGGAAACCGAAACCATACCTTAGCCGATTTCCCAAGCTCAAACGGAGCACTTCCAAACCACTTTTTCTCAAGCTCTCAAGGTCTCAACACCTCCAAGAACAGATTTTGTCACACAAAACCCTCTTCCAAGCTTTCCAAAATCACCAATCAAGCTCCAATATTCACATATACACAACCTAAGCCACAATCATCATACCCATACACAACATCTCAATGCCCAAACCTCATAGAACAACAAATTACACTAGGGTTGAGAATCTTACCACACCCAAGGTCCAAGGAGACAAGATTAACCTTCTCCTTCAAGAGAGTTGGGTCCTATAACATCAAAGAACCCAAAATCTCAACATTTTTGCTCATGAAACTCGAAATCAAGGGCTGGAATTTCGAACAGTAAAACGTGAATTACCTCAAGATTGATTGTATGGGTTTTGTAGAGCTCTCCACGGTGAACACGTGGCCGCAAACGGAGCGGCAATCGGAGCTCTAGATCAAAAGTTATGGTGGTTTGAAGATCAACCAAGGGAGAGAACTTGAGAGAGTGTTCTTCCCCCCTCCATACCAATTTCAGCGTGTTTGAGTGTGTTGTGAGGAGAGAGAGTGCTGAAAACTAGGGTTTTGGTTTAGTTGGGCCAAGGGCCCACTTTGGGTCCGGTTGGACCGGTTTGGCCCGTTCGGTCCAATCTTGGTCCGATTCCTATAAAATTGGTACCGAAATTCTCGTCTCAATCTCCTCTATCACATTTAGCCATAAAAATAACATTTTTGGCTTTCTAGAATAAATTCTCATTTATGGGTTAATTAGCCATTTATTAACCGGGTCTTACAAGGGCCAAAATGTCCTCCACTCTCAGATGAGTGACTGATGAGAGAACTTTTGCGTGGTCTAGAAATTTGTGGATAAATCCTCGTTGCAAGTATAGTTTCTAAACCTTCAAAAGTCCTTTCATACAAACGTTTTGGTTGTCACAAGTAACAAACCCCTTTTAAAATTGATAACCGAGTATTTAAACCTCGGGTCGTCTTCTCAAGGAATTGCAGGGAGGTGTTCTTATTATTGGTTATGAGTTGTAAATTGGGGTTTTGGATCAAGGTAAAAAGTATGTTGAATGACAAGTAAAATAAAATAATAATAACTGTAAAATAAACTCTTGGCAAGGTATAAGAACTGGAAGTCCTATCCTGGTTATCCTTATCAATTGTGATGAGAATGGATTTTTCTCCCACTTTGTTAACCTCTAACTATGAAGGTAAGTTAAGTGGATGAATTAATTTTTATTCCTCAGGTCCTAGTCTTTCCTTGGGAAAGGCTAGAGTTATTGGAAATTGAATTAATGAAATGAAGAAATCCAATTTTCAATCAACAATGAGTTTGATAACTCAAGTGTCTCCAATGACCCAACCAAAGCCAAAAGAAAAAAAAGTCTACTTGAATGAAAATAATTTGGATAAACAAAGAGCATTAATAAATTAAAGAGAGCAATCATAAGTCTGAAATACCTCAAATTATATTAATAAAAGCAATCCGATCTAACATGAAAGATTTATGAATCAAATGGGCAACATAAGTAATTAACAAATAAAAGTATTAGAGTATCAAAAACTAGAAAAGAAATATAAATTGAAGAACATTGAACCTGTGATTGAGAGTCACTCCTAAAACTAAGAGAAATCCTAAATCCTAATCCTAAGAGAGAGGAGAGAACCTCTCTCTCTAAAAACTACATCTAAAACTATGAAAAGTGAATTATGAAAGCTTTTTTATGAATGGATGCAATCCCTCTACTTTATAGCCTCTAATATGTATTTTCTGGGCCAAGAAATGGGTCAGAAACAGCCAAGAATTCGCTGGTTGCGAATTCAAACACGCTGATTTTCGTCACTGTGATGCGTCCGCATGGAGCACACGTTCGCGCCACCTATCGTCAGGGCAACTATGGCATATTATATATCAAATCAAAGCCCCAGACGTTAGCTTTCCAACGCAACTGAAACCACATCATTTGGACCTCTGTAGCTAAAGTTATAACCGTTTGAGTGCGAAGAGGTCAGGCTGGACAGCTTAGCAATTTCTCCAACTTCTTGTATTCTTTCCACTTTTGCATGCTTCTTTTCCATCCTCTGAGCCATTCCTACCCTGTAATCTATAAAATCACTTAACACACATATCAAGGCATCTAATGGTAATAAGAGAGGATTTAAAAATAGGGAACTTAAGGCCAAAGAAGCATGTTTTCAATCAAAGCACATAATTAGGAAGGCAAATGTAAAACCATGCAAATAGTATGAATAAGTGGGTAAAGAGTTGATAAAATCCACTCAATTGAGTACAAGATAAACCATAAAATAGTGGTTTATCAGTGACAGACCTCTAAGATGGACTGGAATTCTGATTGAGGCACACACCGTCTAATTACCTGGTCAGTGCCACATCTCCATAAATATGGGTCATCCCATATATAATATTTAGAACTTTTCAGCTTGTCTCTTTGATGCTTGGAAAAGTTTGGAGGAAAAGTACGGCTAACTAGATAATTAGCTACAGGTGCATACCAAGGGACTATCTCAGATACTGCTTGCAGGTTATCAAATGGGAAATTATCAGCTATAGGAGTGGAGTCATCTGTAATATGTTCAAGGCGACTCAAGTGGTCTGCCACTAAATTCTGGTTACCACTCCTGTCCTTAATTTCCAAATCAAATTCTTGTAATAGTAGTATCCAACGTATAAGCCTTGGTTTGGACTCCTTTTTAGCTAATAAATACTTTAGAGCTGCGTGGTCTGAATACACTACTACTTTAGTACCAAGTAAATAGGCTCAGAATTTATCCAGAGCAAAAACAATAGCGATAAGCTCTTTCTCAGTAGAGTGTAATTCGACTGAGAGGCATCTAAGGTTTTAGACGCGTAAGTAATAACAAAAGGATCCTTACCTTCACACTGAGCCAGTGCTGCTCCTACGGCATGGTTGGAAGCATCACACATTATTTCAAATGGTTGGCTCCAGTCTGGTCCTCTCACAATTGGAGCTTGAGTCAGTGTGGTCTTCAGCTTATCAAACGCTTGTTTGCAATTTTCACTGAACTCGAACTCAATATCTTTCTGCAGTAGCCTGGATAAGGGAAGTGCTACCTTACTGAAGTCCTTAATGAACCTCCTGTAAAAACCTGCATGGCCAAGGAAAGAACGGACCTCCCTCACACAAGAGGGGTAAGGTAAACTAGAAATAACATCCACCTTTGCTGGATCTACAGAAATGCCAGTGTTAGACACAACATGTCCTAGTACAATCCCTTGTTTAACCATAAAGTGACATTTTTCAAAATTTAATACCAGGTTTGTAATGACACATCTATCTAATACTCTAGATAATCCATCTAAGCAAAGGCTAAAGGAATTGCCATAAACACTAAAATCATCCATAAAAACATCCATACAGTCCTCAATAAGATCAGAGAAAAGACTCATCATGCACCTCTGGAAAGTAGCTAGTGCATTGCACAAGCCAAAGGGCATTCTCTTGTAAGCATAAGTCCCAAAAGGACATGTAAAAGTGGTCTTTTCTTGATCCTCAGGAGCTATATGAATCTGGAAATAACCTGTGTAACCATCTAAAAAACAATAATGCGATTTACCTGACAGGCGATCCAGCATTTGATCAATGAATGGAAGAGGATAGTGATCCTTACGGGTTGCTTGGTTGAGGCGTCTGTAGTCAATGCAGACCCTCCAGGCGTTCTGAACTCTGGTTGTCAGGAGCTCTCCATGCTCATTCTTCACTGCAGTGACTCCAGACTTCTTTGGCACCACTTGTATTGGGCTTACCCATTCACTGTCTGAGATGGGGTAGATGATGTCTGCCTCTAGTAGTCTGGTCACTTCCTTTTTGACAACCTCTAGGATAGTGGGGTTCAGTCTTCTCTGGAGTTGACCGACAGGTCTTGCTCCCTCTTCTAAAAATATCTTATGCTCACAGACTTGAGGATTGATGCCTACTATGTCTGCCAAACTCCAACCAATTGCCTTCTTGTGCATTCTCAACACACCAAGTAGCTGCTCTTCCTGTTGAGAAGTGAGTTTCCTTGTAATGATAATCGGAAACTTCTGCCCATTTTCAAGGTAAGCATATTTAAGGTGTGGAGGAAGGGGTTTTAATTCTAACTTCTGATCATGGTCAGGCTCTGGGTTATCTGGAGCTGGTAACAGTGGTAGAGCACTGTTATTGTCCTCTGAGAATGTCCCCACACTTGGACCTTGTCCTGTGTGCTTCTCTTCAAATTCCTCCTAATGGACTTCAGCCACGGTTTCATCTATAATGTCACACTTGAGGATAGAGTGATCCTCCGGTGGGTGCTTCATAACTCCATTCAGATTGAAAATCACTACTCGGCAATCTATTTCAAAAGAGTATGTTCCTGAAAAAGCATCTAATTTAAACTTTCAGGTCTTCAAGAATGGCCTTCCGAGTAGGATTGATGATGGCTTATCTGAGGCATTCTGGGGCATCTCCAGGATATAAAATTCAATGGGAAATGTGAGCCCCTTAATGTCCACTAATACATCTTCAGCAACTCCAGCCACTGTGATAATGCTTTTATCTGCTAACACAAAATGAGTTGCCGACCTTTTTAAGGGAGGGAGCCTCAAAATATCATATATAGACAAAGGCATTATACTTACACATGCTCCTAAATCACACATGCAATCAGAAATTATCACACCACCAATAGTACAATTAACTATACAAGGATCTGGGTCACTACACTTTTCAGGTAAACCTCCCATTAAAGCAGATATGGAACTTCCTAAAGGAATAGTTTCTAATTCATTAATTTTGTCTTTATGTATACATAAATCTTTTAGAAACTTTGCATACTTAGGTACCTGTTGAATAACATCAAATAGAGGAATAGTTACCTCAACCTTTTTGAATATCTCTACCGTTTTTGGATCAGGTTCCAGCTGCTTCCTGGGCTTCCTTGCAAGTTGTGGAAATGGAATAGGAGTGGTGTCTTCTGCAGTGTCTGCGCCTTTTGATGCTTCCTCCTGTGGTCGCATTTCTTCTTTTTCAGTTATCTCCTGTATGTCTTCTTCCTCTTCAACATCTTCTATTTCCACAACCTCTTCAGCTGAGGCGTGTTCTAGTGAGCTTGGCTCCTCCTGGTTCCTCTCCTGCAATGTGGTTCCGGACCTTAGGGTGATGGCATTAATACCACCCTTGGGATTGGGTAATGGTTGAGAGGGAATTCCACTGGAGCTCAAAGGTTGATTATTGGGGTTATTCATTGAACCAATCTAGGAGACAAGAGCTTGCAAAGTAGCGTTCAGACCATTTAGAGTGGCATTAATGTTATTTTCCATGGTCTGCTGTCTCCGATCAATAGATTGTAGTAAGTCATCATTGGCAGATGAAGAAGGATAGGTAATTTGAGAGGTCTGCTGTTGGGTATTCTGTGGTCCTTGGGATTGCCTTAGGTGAGGTGCTCTGTAAGGCTGAGTCTGATTCTGTTGCCTGTTGTTGTTATTATTCCACCTCTGATATCCCTGATTATCTCTGCCTCTTCTGTTGTTGTTGTTGTCCTTCCAATTCTGGTTAGAATTGTCCTACCATCCATGGCTGTAGTTTCCACCTTGATTGTACCCTTGGTTGGGGCGGTCATAGAAGTTATATGTGGCTGCCACGATGTTGTCTTCCTGCTGGAGCTGCAGACATTCATCAGTATAGTGGCTATAATCAGCGCAGATTCCACAAACTCTCTGTGGGACTAACTATTGGTTTTGCTATGGTGGAGAAGGTTGAGATTGCTAAACTTGTTGTTGGTTCAATTACATCTGCTTCAGCAATTTGGTCATTTCACAGATACTCTGAGTTAAAGCAGCAATCTACCTGCTAAAAGATACTTCTGCAACGGCTTTTGCACGGCCTTGTTTTTGCCTGTGATTCCTAGTAGATTCAGCTAAGTCACTGATCAATTGCCATGCCTCATCAGTGGTCTTGTACTTTTTCATAGACCCATTGCTAGCACTTTCCAATGTGGTCTTATCTTGGGGCCTCATGCCCTGTGTGACATAACCGAGTAACACTATCTTGTCAATCATATGGTGGGGGCAAGCTTCCAGAAGATTATTCAAGCGCTCCCAGTACTCATAGAGAGTTTCAGAATCATCCTGAACAATCATGGAAATATCTTTCCTCAGTTTATCAGTAACTTCAGCTGGAAAAAACTTTTCCAAGAATTCTCTTCTCAGTGTATCCCAGTTGGATACAATTGCTGCTGGTTGAGTGTAGTACCACTCTCTTGCCTTCCCCTCAAGAGAAAACGGGAAAGCTTTCAGTAAAATTGAAGTTTCATCTGCACCATCACGCCTGACAGTAGAACAGGCTGCTTGAAAATCTCTCCGGTGCTTGATAGGTTCTTGAGCAGGCAAGCCATGAAACTTGGGCATCAAATTGAGCAGTGCGGTCTTTATTTTAAAGTCTGTAGCCACCGCTGGGTGATGCGCTTGAATTGGTTGCATTGTAAAATCAGGGGCTCCAGCCTCCTGGATAGTAACTCTCCTAGCTGCTGCCATGTTACCTGCACGTAAAACAACCAAATCAGTAGAACGGGGGCTGGTTTCTTTCTCAAGTGACGTTTCAGATCCGCCCTCAGAGAGGACTAACCGACGCCGAGCTTGCCTTATTCGTGAAATAGTTCTTTCAATCTCAGGATCGAATACTAGCAAGCTTGGGTCAGGAAGCGAATGCGTCATCCAACGAAAGAAACAAGCAGCTCATAGTAGTAAAATAAAATAAAATGCAAATAAATAAAATCCAATCAATAACTTTAGCACTCTATTGCAACTCCCCGGCAACGGCGCCAAAAATTGATGTGGGCGGAAATTGGCGAGTTAAGAATGATTATAAACTATGCATTGAAAGTATAGTTCTCAACCAACCAGAAATCCGCTTATCAATTTAGAAAGGGTGTCACAGAAATTAAAATTAAAATACTGGGAGTATGAATCCCAGGTCGTCTCCCAATGAGTTGCAGAAAAGTGTGCTATTTTATTAATCAGATGTTTTCAAAAAGGTTTGAGTTGAATGGCAGAAAATTAAATTAGAGAATTTATATAAATTTAAATAAAAGCCTTGACTGGAAGTTGATTAGCTGGAAGCCCTATTCTTGTTGGAGTACTCTCAAGATTAATTGACAATTGGGGGTTATTATGTTTAGTTGTCCCTTACTAAGTAAGGAAAAGTTAAACAAGTTGGAATGCTGTTTCTATCCACAAGTTCCAATCCGCTCTTGGGAGGATTGGTGTTAGTGACTAGAGAGCAATCCAACAATAAACCCAATTACAATATTTCTCTTGAGCATCCCAACTCAAGGGTTCCTTTCAATCAACTCCCCATCAAGTTAGGGAACTACTCGCTCATTGTAAATGTAAAATTCATAACATAAGAAAGGGAATTAAAGAAAGACATGATAAATAATGATCAAAAGATTAATTAAAATAAAAGTAATTCTTGTATTAATAAATGCTAAAATAATCCAATAGTAAAATTAAGTAAATTAAGGAACATGGAAGAGTAAGAGACAAGTAAAGAGAACAAACTAGAATGTCGAAATCTTGATGAGGTAATAACTCTTCTCAATATCCCAATGCAAAAACAATGAAAAATAACAAATCCTAAAAACGATGAATGTGTAGAGAGAAAACCCATAGGAGAGGAAAACTAGATCTAAAAAACTAAAACTATGCGGAATGAATGTTGTTGTTGGTTTCTGCATGTTCCCTGGCTCTAGTCTGCTTTTCTCGGCCGAAAATTGGGTCAAAATAGGGCCCGAAATTGCCCCCAGCGATTCTGCAGATTATGCAGATCGCACATGTCATGCGGACGCGTCATTCAGGCGGACGCGTCATTCGGCGTTTCGCTTTGCCACACGGGCGCGTCGTTCACGCCTCCGCGTCACTTGTGCAGTTTCCAATTCGGGCGGCTGCGTCACCCATGCGGCCGCGTCATTGCGATTTCCTCTCTTCCGCGCAGTCGCGTCATCCATGCGGCCGCGTCGCTTCTCGCTGGTCATCTCCTCAATTTCTTGTGTTCCTTCCATTTTTTGCAAGCTTCCTTTCCAATCTCTAACTCATTCATGCCCTATAAAGCCTGAAACACTTAACACACAGATCACGGCATCGAATGGAATAAAAGAGAAATAAAATACATAATTAAAAGTCTCTAGGAAGCAAGTTTTCAATCATGCAATAACTTTAGGAAGGAATTATAAATGCATGCTTATTTAATGAATAAGTGGGTAAAGATCATGATAAAACCACATAATTAAACACATATTAATCATAAAATAGTGGTTTATCAGCGTGCGCATGCATGTCCAAACTTCCATTCTTTAATTTGTTTCATGCTCCTTCTATTCATGCATGCTTCCTTCATTCCTCTTGGCCATTTTTGCCCTATAACTTCTGAAATCACTTAACAAACGGATCAAGGCATCTAATGGTAATAGAGGAGGATTACAATATCTCAATTTTGATTCAAAAGAAGCATATTTTCATTTATGAAGTAAAATGGGAAAGAGGCACGAAATCATGCAGTTTTATATGAATAAGTGTGGAAGATCATTGATAAAACCCTTAGATTCTATGCATGATAAACCCTAAAAATGGGGTTTATCAACCTCCCCACACTTAAAGTATAGCATGTTCTCATGCTAAGGGAAAGCAAAAGATCAAAGGACTACAAAGGCGTAGGGCTCATGTGATGCAATCTACCTACATGAATGCACTAGGGTGTATGCTACTATCTCCTTGGCCAAGAGCAATTCAATCTTCCTAGAATACACATATATATATGCACATAGGGCAAGATGATGGGCAATGTAGGAATTCTACCAATTCTAGTCATCAAAGTAAAATATGCATAACTTATAAGAAGAACGCTAGCGAGAGCTGGGAACAAGGAGTTGAGCTTCGAACCCCTCACCGGAAGTATTTGCACTCTATTCACTTGGTGTATAGGTGGTGCACAAAATCTTGATCGTTCATTCCTTGGTAACGGCGTTAAAACCTTAATACGCACGTTCTTAATCTTAGTTCTTCTTCACAATCTCGCACAACTAACCAGCAAGTGCACTGGGTCGTCCAAGTAATAAACCTTACGTGAGTAAGGGTCGATCCCACGGAGATTATCGCCAATAATTCTAGCCTATACCACAAAGACTCTGATATCACGATCAAAAGGCTAAGAGATACACATTCAAGCTTGTTTGCATGTAGAACGGAAGTGGTTGTCAGGCACGCGTTCATAAGTGAGAATGATGATGAGCGTCACATAATCATCACATTCATCATGTTCTTGAGTGCGAATGAATATCTTAGAGAAGAAATAGGCTTGAATTGAATAGAAAAACAAAAGTACTTTGCATTAATTCATGAGGAACAGCAGAGCTCCACACCTTAATCTATGGTGTGTAGAAACTCTACCGTTGAAAATACATAAGTGAAAATAAGGTAGACATGGCCGAGTGGCCAGCCTCCTATGGAGGTCTAGAGATCTAAAATGTTCAAAAGATTTAAAAATGATCCAAAGATGTAAATACAATAGTAAAAAGTTCTATTTATACTAAACTAGTTACTAGGGTTACAGAAATAAGTAAATGATGCAGAAATCCATTTCCGGGCCCACGTGGTATGTGCTTGGGCTGAGCATTAAAGCTTTCATGTGTAGAGGTCTTCCTTGGAGTTAAACGCCAGTTTGTAACCTGTTTCGGGCGTTTAACTCTGCTTTGCAACCTGTTTCTGGCGTTTAACTCTAGAATAGGGCAGAAAGCTAGTGTTGAACGCCAGTTTTCGTCATTTAAACGTGAGCAAAGTATAGACTATTATATATTGTTGGAAAGCCCTGGATGTCTACTTTCCATCGCAATTGAGAGCGCGCCATTTGGATTTCTGTAGCTCCAGAAAATCCATTTTGAGTGCAGGGAGGTCAGAATCCAACAGCATCTGCAGTCCTTCTTCAACCTCTGAATCAGATTTTTGCTCAAGTCCCTCAATTTCAGCCAGAAATTATTTGAAATCACAGAAAAACACACAAACTAATATTAAAGTCCAGAAATGTGAATTTTAATTAAAAACTAATAAAAATATACTAAAAACTAACTAAATCATAGTAAAAACTATGTAAAAACAATGCCAAAAAGCGTATAAATTATCCGCTCATCACAACACCAAACTTAAATTGTTGCTTGTCCCCAAGCAACTAAAAATCAAATGGGATAAAAAGAAGAGAATATACTATAAATTCCAAAATATCAATGAAACTTAGCTCCAACTAGATGAGCGGGACTAGTAGCTTTTTGCCTCTTGAATAGTTTTGGCATCTCACTTTATCCATTGAAGTTCATAATGATTGGCATCTATAGGAGCTCAGAATTCAAATAGTGTTATTGATTCTCCTAGTTCAGTATGTTAATTCTTGAACACAGCTACTTTATGAGTCTTGGTCGTGGCCCTAAGCACTTTGTTTTCCAGTATTACCACCGGATACATAAATGCCACAGACATATAACTGGGTGAACCTTTTCAGATTTTGACTCAGCTTTGCTAGAGTCCCCAGTTAGAGGTGTCTAGGGTTCTTAAGCACACTCTTCTTTTTGCTTTGGACCTCGACTTTAACTGCTCAGTCTCAAGTTTTCACTTGACACCTTCATGCCACAAGCACATGGTTAGGGACAGCTTGGTTTAGCCGCTTAGGCCAGGATTTTATTCCTTTAGGCCCTCCTATCCATTGATGCTCAAAGCCTCGGATCCTTTTTATTACCCTTGCCTTTTGGTTTTAAGGGCTATTGGCTTTTTGCTCTTGCCTTTTGGTTTAAAGAGCTTTTGGCTTTTTCTTTTTTTCTTTCTTTTTTTTTTCTTCTTTTTTTTTTTGCCAATTTTCTTTTCTCTTTTTTTTGCAAGCTTTTGTATTCACTGCTTTTTCTTGTTTCAAGAATCAATTTTTATGATTTTTCAGATCATCAAATAACATTACTCCTTTTTCCTTATTCTTCAAGAGCCAACAATTTTAACATTCATAAACAACAATATCAAAAGACATATGCACTGTTCAAGCATTCATTCAGAAAAAGTATTGTCACCACATCAAAATAATTAAACTAGTTTCAAGGATGAATTTGAAATCATGTACTTCTTGTTCTTTTATTTTTAGAAAATTTTTCATTTAAGAAAGGTGATGGATTCATAGGGCATTCATAACTTTAAGACATAGACACTTAAACACTAATGATCATATAGTAAAGACACAAACATAAATAAAACATAAAGCATAGTAAACGAAAAACAGAAAAATAAGAACAAGGAGATTAAGGAACGGGTCCACCTTAGTGAAGGTGGCGTCTTCCTCTTCTTGAAGAACCAATGGTGCTCTTGAGCTCCTCTATGTCTCTTCCTTGTCTTTGTTGCTCCTCCCTCATAGCTCTTTGATCTTCTCTTATCTCATGGAGAATGATGGAGTGCTCTTGGTGTTCCATCCTTAGTCGTCCCATGTTGGAACTTAATTCTCCTAGTGAGGTGTTGATTTGCTCCCAATAGTTTTGTGGAGGAAAGTACATCCCCTGAGGCATCTCAGGGATTTCATGGTGAGGAATTTCCTCATGCTCTTGTTGAGGCCCATGATCTCTTATTTTCTCCATCCTTTTCTTAGTAATGGGCTTGTCCTCTTCAATGAGGATGTCTCCCTCTATGTCAATTCCAGCCGAATTGCAGAGGTGACAAATGAGGTGAGGAAAGGCTAACCTTGCCAAAGTGGAAGACTTGTCAGCCACCTTATAGAGTTCTTGAGGTATAATCTCATGAACTTCCACTTCCTCCCCAACCATGATACTATGGATCATGATGGCCCGGTCTATAGTAACTTCAGACCGGTTGCTAGTAGGAATGATTGAGCATTGAATAAACTCCAACCATCCTCTAGCTATAGGCTTAAGGTCCAGTCTTCTCAATTGAACTAGCTTGCCTCTTGAGTCAACTTTCCATTGAGCTCCTTCCATACATATGTCCATGAGGACTTGGTCCAACTTTTGGTCAAAGTTGACCCTTCTAGTGTAGGGGCGTGCGTTTTCTTGCATCATTGGCAAGTTAAACGCCAACCTTACATTTTTCGGACTGAAATCTAAGTAATTCTTCCAAACCATTGTAAGCTAATTCTTTGGATTCGGGTTCACACTTTGATCATGGTTCCTAGTGATCCATGCGTTTGCATAGAACTCTTGAACCATTAAGATCCCGACTTGTTGAATAGGATTAGAGAGAACTTCCCATCCTCTTCTTCTAATCTCTTGTCAGATCTCCAGATATTCAGTCTTTTTGAGCTTGAAAGGAACCTCAGGGATCACTTTCTTCTTGGCTACAACTTCATAGAAGTGGTCTTGATGGACCTTTGAGATGAATCTCTCCATCTTTCATGACTCAGAGGTGGAAGCAATTGCCTTCCCTTTCCTCTTTCTTGAGGTTTTTCTGGCCATAGGTGCCATTAATGGTTATAGAAAAATAAAAAGCAATGCTTTTACCACACCAAACTTAAAATGTTTGCTCGTCCCCGAGCAAAAGAAGAAAGAAAGAAGGAGAAGAAGAAGAAAAATGGAGGAGAGGGAGAGAGGTGTGTAATCGGCTAAGGGGAAGAAGAAAGGGTTGTGTTGTGTGAAAATGAAGAAGGAATGAGGGTTTTATATAGGAGTGGGGGAAGGTTTAGGGCTCGGCCATTAGGGTTGGGTTCGGGAGGGAAATGAGTTTGAATTTTGGAGGTAGGTGGGGGTTTTTGGGGAAGAGAGGATGGATGTGAGTGGTGAAGAGGTGATGGGGAAGAGTGATTGAGGTGATTGGTGAAGTGTATTTGTGGAAGAGAGTTATGAAAAGGTATGAAGAGGAGAGAAGAAAAGGTGGGGATCCTGTGGGGTCCATAGATCCTGATGGGATCTTGTGGGGTACACAGATCCAGTGGGGTCAAGGACTTAACATCCCTGCTCCAATTAGGCGTGTAAAACGCCCTTAGTATGTATATTTGGCGTTAAATGCCAGCTTGCTACTTGTTTCTGGCGTTTAACGCCACTTCCATGCTCTGTTCTGGCGTTAAACGCCAGTCTGGTGCTTGTTTCTGGCGTTTAACGCCAGCTTGATACTTGTTTCTGGCGTTAAACACCAGACAGATGCTCGTTTCTGGCGTGTAAATGCCAGAATGCTCTTCCTCTAGGGTGTGCTATTTTTAATGCTGTTTTTCATTTTGTTTTTGATTTTTCAGTAGTTTTTGTGACTTCACATGATCATCAACCTGATAAAACACAAAATAAAAATAAAAATAAAAATAAAATAGATATAATTAAATAACATTGGGTTGCCTCCCAACAAGCGCTTCTTTAATGTCAATAGCTTGACAGTGAGCTCTCATGGAGCCTCACAGATAATCAGAGCAAGGTTGGGACCTCTCAACACCAAACTTAGAGTTTGAATGTGGGGGTTCAACACCAAACTTAGAGTTTGGTTGTGGCCTCCCAACACCAAACTTAAAGTTTGATTGTGGGGGCTTTGGTTGACTCTGCAGTGAGAGAAACTTTTCATGCTTACTCTCCATGGCTACAGAAGGAGATCCTTGAGTTTTAAACACAAGGTTGTCCTCATTTAGTTGCAGGACTAACTCTCCTCTGTCCACATCAATCACAGCTTTTGCTGTGGCTAGGAAGGGTCTTCCAAGGATGATGGATTCATCCTCATCCTTCCCAGTGTCTAGGATTATGAAATTAGCAGGGATGTAAAGGCCTTCAACCTTTACTAACACGTCCTCTACTAGTCCATAAGCCTATTTTCTTGAGTTGTCTACCATCTCTAATGAGATTCTGGCAACTTGCACCTCAAAGATCCCAAGTTTCTCCATTACAGAGAGTGGCATTAAGTTTATTCCTGACTCCAGGTCACACAGAGCCTTCTCAAAGGTCATGGTGCCTATGTTACAGGGAATTAGGAATTTACCAGGATCCTGTTTCTTTTGAGGTAGAGTTTGCTGAACCAAGGCATTTAGTTCCTTGATGAGCAATGGAGGTTCATCCTCCCAAGTCTCATTACCAAATAATTTGGCATTCAGCTTCATGATTGCTCCTAAATATTGAGCAACTTGCTCTTCAGCAGTGTCTTCATCTTCTTCAGAAGATGAATAGTCATCAGAGCTCATGAATGGTAAAAGGAGGTTCAATGGAATCTCTATGGTCTTTAGATGAGCCTCAGATTCCTTTGGTTCTTCAAAGGGAAACTCCTTATTGGTCAGTGAACGTCCCAGGAGGTCTTCCTCACTAGGATTCACGTCCTCCTCCTCCTCTTTGGGTTCGGCCACACCAAGTAAGGTAATGGCCTTGCACTCTCTTTTTGGATTCTCTTCTGTATTGCTTGGGAGAGTACTAGGAGGAGTTTCAGTGACCCTTTTACTCAGCTAGCCCACTTGTGCCTCTAAATTTCTGATGGAGGACCTTGTTTCATTCATGAAACTTAGAGTGGCCTTAGATAGATCAGAGACTATATTTGCTAAGCTAGATGGATTCTGCTCAGAATTCTCTGTCTGTTGCTGAGTGGATGATGGAAAAGGCTTGCTATTGCTGAACCTGTTTCTTCCACCATTATTAAAGCCCTGTTGAGGCTTTTGTTGATCCTTCCATGAGAAATTTGGATGATTTCTCATTTCTCCATGAGAAATTATAGGTGTTTCCATAGGATTCACCCATATAATTCACCTCTGCTATTGCAGGGTTCTCAGGATCATAAGCTTCTTCTTCAGAAGATGCCTCTTGAGTACTGTTGGATGCAGCTTGTAATCCATTCAGCCTCTGAGAAATCATATTGACTTGCTGAGTCAATATTTTGTTCTGAGCCAATATGGCATTCAGAGCATCAATTTCAAGAACTCCCTTCCTCTGAGGCATCCCATTACTCATAGGATTCCTTTCAGAAGTGTACATGAACAGGTTATTTGCAACCATGTCAATGAGTTCCTGAGCTTCTGCAGGCGTTTTCTTTAGGTGAATGGATCCACCTGCAGAATGGTCCAATGACATCTTTGATAATTCAGACAGACCATTATAGAATATATCCAGGATGGTCCATTCTTAAAGCATGTCAGAAGGACACTTTTTGGTCAGTTACTTGTATCTCTCCCAAGCTTCGTAGAGGGATTCACCTTCTTTTTGTTTGAAGGTTTGAACATCCACTCTAAGCTTGCTAAGCTTTTGAGGAGGAAAGAACTTGGCTAAGAAAGCCGTGACCAGCTTATCCTAAGAGTTCAAGCTATCTTTAGGTTGAGAGTCCAACCATATTCTAGCTCTGTCTCTTACAGCAAACGGGAAAAGTATAAGCATGTAGACCTCGGGATCAACCCCATTGGTCTTAACAGTATCACAAATCTGCAAGAATTCAGTTAAGAACTGAAAAGGATCTTCTGATGGAAGTCCATGAAACTTGCAATTCTGTTGCATCAGAGAAACTAATTGAGGCTTTGGCTCAAAATTGTTTGCTCCAATGGTAGGGATTGAGATGCTTCTTCCATGTAAGTTGGAATTTGGTGCAGTGAAGTCACCAAACATCTTCCCTGCACCTCCACCATTGTTATTGGTTTCGGCCATCTCTACTTCTTTTTCGAAAATTTCAGTTAGGTCCTCTTCAGAGTTTTGTGCTTTAGCTTCTCTTAGTTTCCTCTTAAAAGTCCTTTCAGGTTCAGGATCAGCTTCAACATGAATGTTCTTATCCTTGCTCCTGCTCATGTGAAAAAGAGAACAAAAAATATGGAATCCTCTATGTCACAGTATAGAGATTCCTTTATGTGAGTAGAAGAAGAGGAGAATAGAAGAAGGAGAAGAGAAAAATTCGAAAATTAATTAAAATAAAATAAAAATATTTTTATTTTTAATTTAAAATTAAAGTTAAAATTCAAAAATTAAGAGAATGAGTAAAATTAAATTTAAAAAATAAAACAATTAGTTAATTAATACAAATTTTGAAAAAGGGGTTGGTAATTTTCGAAAATTAGAGAGAGAAAATTAGTTAGGTGGTCTTGAAAAAGATATAATTGAAATAGAAAACTTTTAAAATCAAACAAAAGTTAAGTGGTTAATTGAAAAAGATTTGAAAATCAAATTTGAAAGAGATTAGATGTTAGAAAAGATCTTGAAATTGATTTTGAAAAAGATATGATTGAAAATGAAAAAGATATGATTAAAATTTAATTTGAAAAAGATTTAAAAAAGAAATTAAAAAGATTTGATTTTTGAAAATTAAAGTTGATTACTTGACTAACAAGAAACAAAAAGATATGATTCTAAAATTTAAAGAATGAACCTTTCTTAATAGGCAAGTAACAACTTAAAAAATTTTTTGAATTAAAACATTAAATGTTAGTGAGATTTTCGAAAATATGAACTAAGAATGAGAAAAAGATTTTGAAAATCAATTTTAAAAAAAAAAAGAAATTTCGAAAATTATGTAAAAATAAATGAAAAAGATTTAATTTTTGAAAAAGATTTGAAAAAGATAGAATTTTTAAATTGAAAATTTGATTTGACTCATAAGAAACAACTAAATTTTAAAAATTTTTTAAAAAGTCAACTCAAATATTCGAATTTTATGAGAAGAAAAAGGGAAAGATATTTTTTTGATTTTTGAATTTTAATGATGAGAGAGAAAAACATCAAAAAGACTCAATGTATGAAAATTTTGGATCAAAACACACAATGCAAGCAAGAACACTTTGAATGTCAAGATGAACATCAAGAACACTTTGAATGTCAAGATGAACACCAAGAACTTATTTTTTTTTTAAATTTTTAAGAAAAAAATACATGCAAGACACCAAACTTAGAAATTTTCAAACTTTAGACACTAACAAATTGAAAATGCATATGAAAAACAATAAAAGACACAAAACATGAAAATGCAAAGATCAAACAAGGAGATTCATCAAGAACAACTTGAAGATCATGAAGAACATATGATGAATTTTCGAAAATAAGAAGAATACAATTGACACCAAACTTAAAATTTGACACTAGACTCAAACAAGAAACACAAAATATTATTGGTTTTTATGATTTTGTAAATTTTTTTTGGTATTTTTTTTTCGAAAATTAATTTTGAAAAAGAAAATAAGGATTTCAAAATTTCTAATGAGAATTCCAGGAATCATGCAATGTTAGTCTAAAGCTTCAGTCCAAAGAGATTAGACAGGGTAGAACAAGCTTCAGCAGGACATTACATACAACAGCCAAATTGATGGGAATCAACTGACTCCTGTGATGATAAAAGCATCATCTAAAACTCTAGAATTCATTCTTAAAAATTCTGAAGAACATAGAATAATAAAATTTTTTTTTTTAAATTTTTTGAAAATAAAAATAAAAATAATAAAAACAAAAAGCTTAAAATTAAAATAAAATTTACCTAATCTGAGCAACAAGATGAACCGTCAGTTGTCCAAACTCAAACAATCCCCGGCAACGGCGCCAAAAACTTGGTGCACGAAATCGTGATCGTTCATTCCTTGGTAAAGGCGCTAAAAACTTAATACACAAGTTCTTAATCTTAGTTCTTCTTCACAATCTCGCACAACTAACCAGCAAGTGCACTGGGTCGTCCAAGTAATAAACCTTACGTGAGTAAGGGTCGATCCCACGGAGATTGTCCGCTTGAAGCAAGCTATGGTCACCTTGTAAATCTCAGTCAGGCGGATTCAAATGGTTATAGAGTTTTAATAATTAAAAGATAAATAAAATGTAAAATAGGATAGAGATACTTATGTAATTCATTGGCAAGAATTTCAGATAAGCGTATGGAGATGCTTAATTCCTTCTGAATCTCTGCTTTCCTACTTCTTTCATCCAATCCTTCATACTCCTTTCCATGGCAAGCTGTATGTAGGGCGTCACCGTTGTCAATGGCTACATCCCGTCCTCTCAGTGAAAATGGTCCAAAATGCGCTGTCACCGCACAGCTAATCATCTGTCGGTTCTCGATCATACTGGAATAAGATTCAATAATCCTTTTACGTCTGTCACTACGCCCAGCACTCGCGAGTTTGAAGCTTGTCACATCCATTCCTTCCCAGATCCTACTCGGAATACCACAGATAAGGTTTAGACTTTCCGGATCTCAAGAATGGCCGCCAATAATTCTAGCCTATACCACGAAGACTCTGAACTCACGATCAGGAGGCTAAGAGATACACATTCAAGCTTGTTTGCATGTAAAACGGAAGTGGTTGTCAGGCACGCGTTCATAAGTGAGAATGATAATGAGTGTCACATAATCATCACATTCATCATGTTCTTAAGTGCGAATGAATATCTTAGATAAGAAATAGGCTTGAATTGAATAGAAAAACAATAGTACTTTGCATTAATTCATGAGGAATAGCAGAGCTCCACACCTTAATCTATGGTGTGTAGAAACTCTACCGTTGAAAATACATAAGTGAAAATAAGGTAGACATGGCTGAGTGGCCAGCCTCCTATGGAGGTCTAGAGATCTAAAATGATCAAAAGATGTAAAAATGATCCAAAGATGTAGATACAATAGTAAAAAGTTCTATTTATACTAAACTAGTTACTAGGGTTACAGAAATAAGTAAATGATGCAGAAATCCACTTCCGGGCCCACTTGGTGTGTGCTTGGGCTAAGCATTAAAGCTTTCACGTGTAGAGGTCTTCCTTGGAGTTAAACGCCAGTTTGTAACCTGTTTCTGGCGTTTAACTTTGCTTTGCAACCTGTTTCTGGCGTTTAACTCCAGAATAGGGCAGAAAGCTGGCGTTGAACGCCAGTTTGTGTCGTCTAAACTCGAGCAAAGTATAGACTATTATATATTGCTGGAAAGCCCTGGATGTCTACTTTCAAACGCAATTGAGAGAGTGCCATTTGAACTCTTGTAGCTCCAGAAAATCTACTTTGAGTGCAGGGAGGTCAGAATCCAACAGCATCTGCAGTCCTTCTTCAACCTCTGAATCAAATTTTTGCTCAAGTCCCTCAATTTCAGCCAGAAATTACCTGAAATCACAGAAAAACACACAAAATCATAGTAAAGTCCAGAAATGTGAAATTTTATTAAAAACTAATAAAAATATACTAAAAACTAACTAAATCATACTAGAAACTATGTAAAAACAATGCCAAAAAGCGTATAAATTATCCGCTCATCAATAGGGTTGATCACTCAATCCTCCCCTACTTCATGCTTTTCCAAAATTTATTTTTCTTCTAACAATAAACATATATTCCATGCATGCATACAAGCATCATGGGGTCTTTTCTTTAGGTTGTAATGGGCTAGGGTCAAGGTAAGGATGCATATTTGGTTAAGTGAGCTTGAAATTTGAATATTTGATGAGCTTAAACTTCTCACCTAAACTATGGCATCTTATACAATATTAAAGCTAACCTAACTACCCATTCTTTCCCTTTTTTAACATACTCATGCATTTTCTTTTCATTTCTCAACACTTGTGTATTGATCTTTATTGAACTTTACTTTAGGGTATTTTGTCCCCTTTTTATTTCTTTCTTTTTTCTTTTCTTGCTTTTCTAT
The DNA here is from genome assembly GCF_003086295.3 of Arachis hypogaea. NCBI lineage: Eukaryota > Viridiplantae > Streptophyta > Magnoliopsida > Fabales > Fabaceae > Arachis > Arachis hypogaea. The sequence continues at coordinate 46,670,999 of NC_092047.1, forward strand.
TTTTTCTTTTCTTTTGTTTTTCTCATCATTTTTTTCCATTTTATTTTTTTCTCTTTTTTTTTTCTTCAATGCATAAGGTCTACACATTTAATCAATACATGAGCCTGTACCTAATTCCCAATATTTACAACGAAAATACAAAATTACCCTTTTTCTCAACCAATGTCCCAAAATTTCCCACACTTGAATGTTACACACACTAGCCTAAGCTAATCAAAGATCCAAATTAAGGACTTTTATTATTTTCTGCTTTAAGGCTTGTAATGTGCTAAATTAAGAACAAAGTGGGTTAAACGTAGGCTCAAATTTGGCTAACAAAGGAAGATAAGAGGTAAGTTATTTGGGCAAGTGAGTTAATTGAAACGATGGCCTAAATCATATAAGTGCATGAATACAAGGAATAATGGACATATAGAATTAAACAAATCAAAGATCACAATCGTAGGAGGGAACAATTGCACACAAGAAGGGAAAATAAGTGGTTATAAGATGTAACCACACCATTAGGCTCAAAACTCACTTGCTTGTGTTCTTAGCTCAAATTCTAATTCCATGTTCCAAAATACATCCTCCAAACAAGCTAAGCATCAAAAGATTTTCAAATTTCAAAATTGGTAGGGTCGCCCTAAAAATTTAGTTTTCTAGGAGAGAAGTCATTGCTCTAACCAAGTGGATTTATTAAGAGATACTAACATGCAAAGGATGCCAAAAATGAAAATCTAACATGCAATCTATCCTAATTAGCAAAGGTGATTCAAAATTTATTTGGGTGTTACCTATGAAGACCGGTCGGCCGACCGACCTCCCCACACTTAGAAGTTGGCACGGTCCTCCGTGCCTTGAGTGAGACGTAGTGGTTGATTGGTTTCCGAGTGTCCATCCACTTCTTCATCGTCATTTTCTTCATTATCGGTGCCGGTGGACGTGGAAATTTCTGGTTCTTCCATAGGTGGTGCTAGCCAACTTAGAAGCTTATTGACAAAAGCGTAACGGCGTTGGTTACGCCGCTCATAACGGTCAAGCTTCTTGTGGAGGTCCTCTAGGCGTTGCATGGATGACTTTGGTGGTGCGGATGAGGTAGAGGGGATGCTCATGGGGACGGGTAGGTGTGGCTCTTCGGTGTCCGTCGGAGGGTAAAGATATCTCCCGTTTGGAACAACATCTCCATCCGCCGGGATCATGGCTCTTCTATCCTTGGTATCTCAGGGAACACTGGCTGCGACGACTAAGTTGGTCACTAGAGCGGGAAAGGGTAGATTCCCCTTAGCGTGGATGCGGCCCATGGATTGGCGAATGAGACGGGGAATATGCACCGGTCTCTCGGTGAGGACACACTAAACCAACAAGGCTAACTCGGCAGTGATAGATGAGCCATGGGTGCTTGGGAGCACATAGTGGGCTAGAATTTGAGTCCATGCTTGAGCCTCTCTAGTGAGAAAACGTGCAGTGATGCCCTTGGGCCGGGATCTCATCCTTCCTCGAATCCAGAATGATTTTAGGGTATAGCAACGACCTTGAGGATAGCATCCCAATCAAACGCACGTTGGCACTGATAAACCCCGATTTTGTGATTTATCTTGTGCTTATTTTGGGGGGTTTTACCACCTTTTTCCACATTTATTCAATGAAATAGCATGGTTTTGTAATTCTCCCTTGAATTGTGCTTAAGTGTAAAAACATGCTTTTTAGGCCCTAATTTGGTGATTTTAATTCACTTTAATTCCATTCGATGCCTTGATGTGTGTGTTAAGTGATTTCAGGTTTATAAGGCAAGTATTGGATGGAAGAAATGAGTAGAAAAGCATACAAAGGGGGAGAATGCATGAAGAAACAAAGATTGGGAATGCATCGAAGGACGAGCACGCGCAAAAGTGGTCTCGCCAATAGACGCGCACGCGTACTTGCCGCGTCCGCGCGGATGGAAAATTTGCCAATTGACGCGCACGCGCACATGGCGCGCACGCGCCAATACTCTTACATGGCCCACTTAAAGGCAAAACGCTGGGGGCAATTTCTGAGCTGCCCAGGCCCAATTCTAACTCGTTTCCAAGTGTATTTCATGCAAAATTAAAGTCCAAGCAAGGGGGGGCAATTAGTTTAGCCAACATGAGCCTTTAGTTAGTTTTCTAGAGAGAGAAGCTCCCTCTTCTCTCTAGAATTAGGTTAGGATTAGGTTAGATTGTTTTAGATTCATGTTTAATTACTTGATTTCATCTTGTTTCTTTTATAATTTCTTATTTCTACACCTTGATTCTCTTAATTGTGATGTTAATTTCTCATTATGCTCTCTTTTGTGATGATGAACTCATGTTAGATTTGGTTTACATTCAATGAGATCGTGATGTTGATGTTTCTTTAATTGATGGATTGAATTGTGATCTTACTTTTCTTGCACTTAGTAGTTGTTAGATTTTATTAATCTTGCAATTTATGATGTTTACCTTTATTGCACTCTATGTGTTTGATGAAATGTTCTCTTTAGTTTTTGAGTAGTTTTGTCAATTCTTGGTCTAAGCCAAGGGAATTGGGTAATCTTGAGTCATTGAGTATGATGGAATTGGTGATTTGAGAACCCATGGTGATCAATTTGATACCCATTGACGCTAACCCACTACTAAGTTAATTAGTAGGTAGGTTAGGACTTAAGGGTTGATGTGATCAAATCTATTTGATGTACTTTAAGCTTAGGAATAAATGTTACGTACTTAAAGCTTTTGGGAAGTAGACTTAATAGGTTGGCTTCTCTTGATTATCAATATTCGGTTTGTTGACAAGGATGGTGATCTCAGTTACCCAAGTCTTAGCCAAGAGTTCTTTATCTTGCTTTCCTTATTTGCTTGCTTAATCTATTTTTATTGCCATCTCATGAACCAAAAACCCCCCATTTTACCCCTTCATAGCCAATAATTAAGCACTACATTGTTTCCTAGGGAGACGACCCAGAGTCCAAATACTCCGGTTGTTTCTTATTTGGGGTTTGTACATGTGACAAAACCATATTTTATTTTGATTTGAGAGTTGTTTGTTGGTTTGGAGCTATGCTTACAACGAAGTAACTCCTTTCTTTAGGAAGAAAATCTAGACCGACGACAATCTTTTGCCTATCAAATTAATGGTGCCGTTGCCGGGGACATAATGGTGCTATGTTATTGGCTATTGTATATATTGTGAATAGTTTGAATTTCGGTTTGTTTGCTAGTTTTTGTTAGTTTAGGATTTTATCTTCTTTGTTTCTTATTAATCTTTGTTTTTATTTTCTCTTTCACCATGAATTCTCATCCTTTTGGATATGAGTTTAGTTCAAACTATGTTGTAGGAAATGAAAGCTCGAATGAAGATATACATCAAGGATTTGGAAATCAAGGATGGGAGGAACCTCAAGCTTATGAACAACTTTCATGGCAACAACCTCCTACAAATTCTTATGGGTATAATCCTGATCCTAATGTGTACCAATCCAATGTGTGTGATGGTCCTCATTGTGGTTGTCAACCACAATCATCATATGCATGTGATCCCACTCCTCAATATAGCCATACACCATACTCACAAGCCTCACACCACCATTCAACCCCATATGACCATAATTCATACACACCATATCAATCACCATATGAACCACATCTAGAACAACCACCATTCTAACACCAATATCCCCAAGAACCATAAATTCCACATACACCACCTCAAGAATTCCACCAATATGAACCACCTTCCAACGTTAACAATCTTCCCTCAAATACTGAACCCTATCTTCCACCACCACCTTTCGACGAAGCCTTCATATTAGAACTGAGAGACCTTGAATCTCGTATCTTAAGGCGACAAGAGGAGGATGAAACTCAATTTAAGGAGCTAAAAGCAAGGATAGCTAGCATGGTAGATGTCGTGAATCACCTAACATCCCACCTAAGCTCATGTACCCTGAGTGCTTCCATTGTTGAATATGGAGAAACTATCAAGGAGCCTAGTGAGGGAGTGAACTTGAAGCTCCATGGTGAGGAAGAAGAGTTGAAGCAAGAGGTGTAACAAGAGAAGAAGATAGAGATTAGCGAACAAAAGGAAGTAGTGAATGGATGTTTGGGATATGTTGAGCACATAAAGGATGTTAAAGAGGAGAGTAAAGTTGCGGAAGTAAACGGAGAGTTGAAGGAAATCGATCAAGAAGTGGATTCCATCACTAGTGATTTTTTGCCCACATTGACCAATTCCCTTGACAATCTTATTAAGCCTTCCCCTAGTGGACTAGAATGTGAGGTTGAGGAGGGTGCGCCACCTCCAAAACCCATTATAAGTGAAGAACTGGAAGAGATGTTCCAAGCAATAAGCCTTCCTATCTATGATGATTCCGCATCAACATATGATCCTTTCGAGTTTGAGGAGTCTCTCCCCAAAATGCTTACACTTGATGATGAGGTAGACTTCACTAGACCTCTGATCTATGATGAGAGTGATGGGGAGGAGATAGAAGAAATTGGTGAGGAAGAATGTGAACTTGAGGAAGCTTAGAAAGAGGAGAAACTTGAAGAACCTTGCCGAGTGGTGCAAACCTCTAGAAGAGGATGGACGGGAGTAGAGCATGCTTTATCAAGACCTTTGGGAACTCCTTCACTTAGTTCACCATCTAATCCTTCACTTGAGTGGGTAAAACTTCTAACTCTCAGCTTTATTATCCCACTTGAGTATGGTATGCTTGAGACGGATGGCCAACTTAGGGCGCTTTGTGGAATTAAGCGAAAAAGGAGGATGTTTAGTGGTTGGCGTTGTAAATCTAGATACATTATAGTTGGAAGCTCAAAATTGAAGAACATGGATTGGTGTAATGCTCAATTAAATGGGTCCAGGAGAGTAGTTTGGTGCTTTCATGAGAATTCCACTTTCTCGTCGCCCGGACAAAGTCAAGGCAATCAACTAGAAGATGGGTGCGAGGACAAGATATGGGATCCTAGATTACCCTGTGAGAGTCAATTTTGGGAGCTCATGTCTTGGAGAGGACCTCACTCAAGCTTAGTGAAGATGGTTGGAACTTCTGACAACCGATTAAAGGACAAGCACTCTTGGAGGTTCAAGGATGGATACAAGCATAAACCACCTTGACAAGAAGCCTCCCAAATGTCCAACTTAAGGACTTAAACTAAAAGTGCTTGGTGGGAGACACCCCACCATGGTAAACTCTTTCTATTCTCTTGTAGATATAATGAATGAATGAATTGAGTTCCATTGTATATAACTTCTTTACTTCTTGGCATATTTTGCATGCTTGCTAAGGTGCTTATATATTCTATGTTTTAATTAGGGATGATTCTCTGAATTAGAGTTTTTGCTAGAATTGCAAGTTTCCTCAATTTGTTTGAAAAATCCCATATATTTCAAAATGTGTTTAATTTTTTCATCTTAGCTAGTTTTAATATTTTAGAGGAGGATGAGAAGGTTATGAGCTCTCTTTGATGCTCATTAAAAAAAAAAACAAACCTAGCCATGTGCAAGCGCAAAGCGCGTGCACGCGTCGGCTATATATTTTTGCTTTCTGGGCCAAGGACCAGAGAGTTGTGCCACTTTTGGGCCAACTCTACGCCTCAGCCCATGCGGACGCACGCTGTACGCGTCCGCGCCACTCCCTGTTTTCTTTACCCACGCGCTGGCGTACTTGGCGCCTCCGCGCCCATTCCTTAAGCTCAAGCCATCCACGCGAACGCGCACAGTGCGCGCGCGCGTCGATGCGTTTTAGCATCACCTAGGCCAAAGGACCCGAGAGTTGTGCCAACTCTGGGCCTCTTTTGTGCCTCTGGCCCAGCACACCTGTGCGGACGCATACTGTACGCGTCAGCGCCGATCCCTAATTCTCCCATCTACGCGTAAGCGCGTATGGCGCTTCTGCGCCAATCCTTAATTACCTCCACCCACGCGGACGTGCACGGTGCACGCATGCGTGGATTCGAATTTTTACTTACCCAGGGACGCGACGCCCTAGTGCATTCGCGCAAAACCCCCTTCGTCCCTTACCCAACGTCTCTCCTTCTCCCTTTCACCCATAACCACCACCTTCATCTCCATAACCAGCCTCCCTTCAGCAACCTCCGGCGCACACCACCGCCGCCATTGCCGCGCGTCCCAGCCCCCTCTTCCTCGCTCTCCCACTCTCTCTCACTCCTCTGCCTCCTCCTCTCTGTTTTCTCTCACTTCACCTCTGCTCCGTCACCGTCCTCGACAGCTGCGACTCCATTGTCGCCGGCGAATACCCTAGTGACATCCCAGGCCACCGTCCTTGCCCTGGCCACTCTTCTTTCCTGTTCTGCTTCCTCTCTGTCTCCCAGGTTTTTGCCCCCGCTGTTCTGCTCCTTTATTTTTTTTACATTAATTTTTGTTAATTTCATTAATTAGTTAGCTTAGTTAGTTAGTTTAGTTTAGTTTAGGTGGTTAGTGAATCTGGGCTGAGTAGTGGATTTAGAATTAACTGAATCTTTGCTGCTTTGTGAAATTGCTATGTTTTCTTGGATTATTCTGTGTTCAAATCTGTGATGCTGCTTGTTTGTGTTTGATTAATGAAAGGAACCGCTACTGTTCTTTGTGCTGTTTAATTTACTTTGCTGCTGCATTATTGGCTGTTTGTTATATCCATGTGAATTCATATATATGGTTTTGTGTTTTCAAGTATTAATGAACTCATATGGAACCTGATTTGCTGTTTAAACTTGGAAATAGCGAATTTGCTGCTGAAATGCTGCCAGATTTTTCCTAACCATGGTCCATGAATTAACAATGCTTTGATTGGTGTAACAAGTTCTAGTTAATGATTTCTGTGTCAATTAGAATTTTGTTACCTAAAAGGTTTTGAAAAATCTTCATGGGCATGTTTACAAGTTTTGGTTATGCATCCCATATTCTTTACTTGCTTGCAATGCTAATTTGCAATATGCATTGTATGATTAAGTAAATTTTCAAATTAACCGTAAACTTGGATTTCATTTAGAGTTAAGCCCAACTTGCTTGCTTTCACAAGATTGATGATTCTTTCTACCTATGTGGCCACTGTGATTCAATTCCTCTATACCCTCTATGCCCTAGGTCACATGGTGCATAAAATTTTCAAATCTCATCTCAATCCTTGTGATTTGCATTTATTGTTGGAATTGGTGTCAAATATGCTTAAATTACTTGTTTTTCAAGGTTTTGCTCTCACCAAAACCAATTCACGTAACTCTAGTGATCCTTGCATTGATTGATGGTTTGTTCCATATCAGTTGTTTTCTAGCTATACCATATTTCATCATCAATGACTTGTTGCATTTCATGATTATGAACGTGCTTACATTCCTATTTTGTGCATTCCTTTCTGAATTGAGCTAATAACCACCATATCACTGATTTTCACACTAATTTCTAACTTTAATCTGTTTAACCAACTAACTTCTTTTGGTTTTCAACCTAACTCTTTTGATCATTATTTTGGATATGGTGTCTCTTAGGCTTGATGAACGAGTAAAGTGCAAATGTGGTTTAAATTCTTGGTTTGAAGTATGATTTGAGTTTTGAATTCTGTTGCTTGCATTCCAAGAAATCTCCTTTCTTTATTCACTTAATGAATATGCTTTGCTTTGAGTGCTTTGTATCTACTTGGCTATCTGCTTATATTGTATCATCTCTATTTTTTAGGATGTCAGATAAAGGAAAGGCTATAGCCACAACTTCTAAAAAGAGGAAGCGCTCTAAGACCTCTACCCCCTCTCCCTATGCAAATTATGCTAAGAATCCGCTGAATGAGGTAGACAAGGAAAATAAGTTGCTACCATCCACTGAGCAAATCAAATTCCCAAACCTCTATTGTGAGCTTCACTTCTTCGACTTCTGGAAGAAAAATCTGAACATTGAGAAGAACTGCTCCTTCCCAATGATGTGAGGCGTGCCATTAACACCCGCATTCTGGAGTTAGGATTAGACTTTATTGACAGAGATTTGGGGAGGGTGAACACTTCATGGGTGAGAAACTTTTTTTGCAACTTCTTCCGAGCCAATCTTGATTCAGTGCAGCTACGGGGTAGAGAGATTATGATCAACTGAGGATGCTATTGGGGATGCACTGCTTTGCCACCATCGTCCTGATGAGACCTGCGCCTATAGGCAGGCAGAGGTAGCTCTCCTCTCCATGACTTTTGACTATGAGGCACTTAAGCGCGTGATTGCCACTCCTGACGCTCCTTGGGTGATGGATTCGAACAACAAGAAGCCCAAGGGGATGCGCTTTGCTTATCTGACGAAGGAGGCCAAGACTTGGCAGCATATCTTCGCCCACTATGTCTTTCCCACCACTCACTTTTCAGAGATTCCGATGGATATGCTGGTTCTGAATGGGTGTGTGCTGGAAGGGAAGGAGATAAACTTCCCCCGACTGATCAGGCATAGCATGTGGAGAGCTCATATTCGCGGCTTGCAACCCTTCCCTACACTGGTCACCAGCATGATTGAGCTGGCAGGTGTCCCGTGGGAGGATGATGATGTGACACTACCACCCCCAGATGACGATGATAAGGAGACTACCATTCCGTGGGCTGGGTGGGTGCACGAGAGGCCCCCGCCCAAACGCCGTTCCCGAGCAAGAGCAATGGAGGAGGTAGCTCAGCCCTCATCGTCAGCAGCAGCAGCAGGACGCCCCTCTACTTCAGCAGCCGTAGCATCCTTACCACCACCACCACCAGCACCTGAGCCGACTTATCTGTTGGTGCAGCACCTGCTTCGCTTCATGGAACGATTCGAGCGTCATGTCATGCGATGTCTCGATCGCATTGACCAGGTGTTTCTATCACAGGGCATCGAGCTACCACCGCTCCCAGACTCCCCCAATTCTAACGAGCAGGATCAGGAGGAGGAGCTGACTCATCAGGATGCACCTCCAGAGACACAGACCACCACTGAGGTCCAGCAGCCTCTTGAGGATCCACAGCCACATCCAGAGCCACAGCCAGTCCCAGTCCCACAGCCCGAGCCTGAGGAGCCCGGCGCGATTGTTGACCCCCATCCCGAGCTTCAGCAGTAGCATCGAGGACGATGCTTGATTCTAAAAGTGTGCGGAGGTCACCGTTCGTGACCGGTGTTTACATTTATGTGGTGAACTTTTGGACATCCATCTTTAGTCTCTGCTACTTTATTTTATTTTGTACTTTATCTTTTAGATCATTTTAGGATGATTGTATATATTTGCTATTGTAGATACTCTTGTTTTGGTTGTTGCATACTTTTAGTGTATATATATATATGTTTTGCATCTTAGTTGTTGATTGTGATTAGAAAATTGTTTTGGATTGATAAATTCTAGTTGACCTTTTTTGTATAAGAATTATGTTTTGATTGGAAAAGGGATAAACTAGGGAAATTTTTTTTAAAATTTTCTAAATCACAACATTGCATTAGAATAAGCTTAGTCAATATGATGAAAATTTTCAAGAAATTCATTTTTTTAGGGTACCACCCAATTGGTTGAAAATTTTTTTCTTTTTTAGAACTTGCTTGAATTATACACTTGTGGATTATGTTTTGAGCAAAGAACACAAGCATGTGAGGTTTGAGCCTAAATGTTTGGTTACATCCTATGACCACTTATTTTCATTTTTGTGTGCATTATTCTCTTTCTATGATTGTAATCTTTGATTTGTTTGATTATTTATGTCTATTATTTTGTGAATACATGCAATTATATGATTGAGGCCATTGTTCAAATAGCTCACTTACCCAAATAACTTACCTTTTATCTTCCATTGTTAGTCAATTTTGAGCCTATGCTTAACCCATTTGTTCATTATTATAGCACATTACAAGCTTAAGTGAAAAACAATAAATGTCCCTTGTTTAGATCTTTGATTAGCTTAGGCTAGTGAGAGTGTTCATTACTTGATTTTGGGAAGATTGGGTAAATTGGTTAGAGATAAAAGCGTATTTATATTTTTGTTGAAAATTTCTCAAGAAATGGGTACATACTCATGTATTAATCATATGTAAACCATATGCATTGATGTTCTTGTATATATTTTAGTAAAAAAAAATTTTAAAAATTTTGCAACAAAAAGGGAACAAAGGGTCCGAAAGTTTAAGGTTTCACAAATTCAATGCATATGTGAGGTATTAAAAAGGAATTGCATGAGTGTGTGAAAAGTGAAGAATGGATAGCTAGGTTTGTTTAGAATTGTTTAGGTTGTCATAGGTTGGGTGGGAAGTTTAAGTAATCAAATATTCAAATTTCAAGCCCACTTGACCATATGCATCCTACCTTGACCCTAGCCCCATTACAACCTATGGGAAGTCCTCTTGATATTTGTATGCATGCATAAAGTAATTGTGGATTGTTAGATGAAAAACAAATCTTGGAAAGCATGATTAGGGGATAAATGAGTGATGCAACCCCATATACTTGAGTGCATAGAGCGGATACACATCCGGCGAGGGTTCAATCACTCAATTACATGTTTCCACCCATGATCATCTTTTCTTGCAAGTTTGTGAACTCTTTCAATGATTCAATCCAATTATGGTTTGCTTTATCGTTAATACCTTAGCCCTTGTGCTTGTATGTGTATTCTTGGAGAATGATTTATTTTGACTAAGCCATTGCATCATGAAAATAGATTGAATTTAGTTAGTTGCATTGAATAAATGTTAATACCCTTTGCTTTTTCTTGATTTTAGCATGAGGACATGCTTAGTTTAAGTGTGGGGAGATTTGATAACCCCGATTTCGTGATTTATCTTGTGCTTATTTTGGGGGGTTTACCACTTTTTTTCACATTTATTCAATGAAATAGCATGATTTTGTAATTCTCCCTTGAATTGTGCTTAAGTGTAAAAATATGCTTTTTAGGCCCTAATTTGGTGATTTTAATTCACTTTAATTCCATTCGATGCCTTGATGTGTGTGTTAAGTGATTTCAGGTTTATAAGGCAAGTATTAGATGGAAGAAATGAGTAGAAAAGCATACAAAGGGGAGAAAGCATGAAGAAACAAAGATTGGGAATGCATCAAAGGACGCGCACGCACACAAGGCGCGCACGCGCAAAAGTGGTCTCGCCAATAGACGCGCACGCGTACATGCCGCGTCCGCGCGGATGGAAAATTTGCCAATTGACGCGCACACGCACATGGCGCGCACGCGCCAATACTCTTACATGGCCCACTTAAAGGCAAAACGCTAGGGGCGATTTCTGAGCTGCCCAGGCCCAATTCCAACTCGTTTGCAAGTGGATTTAATGCAGAATTGAAGTCCAAGCAATGGGGGGCAATTAGTTTAGCCAACATGAGCCTTTAGTTAGTTTTCTAGAGAGAGAAGCTCCCTCTTCTCTCTAGAATTAGGTTAGGATTAGGTTAGATTGTTTTAGATTCATGTTTAATTACTTGATTTCATCTTGTTTCTTTTATAATTTCTCATTTCTACACCTTGATTCTATTAATTGTGATGTTAATTTCTCATTATGCTCTCTTTTGTGACGATGAACTCATGTTAGATTTGGTTTACATTCAATGAGATCTTGATGTTGATGTTTCTTTAATTGATGGATTGAATTGTGATCTTACTTTTCTTACTTTTCTTGGTGTAAAATTCAACCACCCAAGACAAATTTGCCTCCCGTGGCTTCCTCAATAGGAATTCCCATTGCCGCCGTTCGATGCGGGGCATGATGAGTGGTATGACATGAGCCGGAGGGGCTAGAAGGGGCTCCGCATGATAGTTCCTTGGATTGATCAAGGGGTAGACAAGCTCACAATAGCGGTTGGGGAACTTGTTCGGATCCCTTGCCGGATTGTCCTTTTCCGAAACATCAATGTTAGCAACGCTCCTTGTCTTATTAAAGAGGGGCTTGGCTTTAGGTCCTTATTGTGCTTTGCTAGTGGACCGTGAAGGTGCCTTCTTGGGTGCCTTTCCATTGTCCCTTTTGATCACCATCCTAGAAAAGAAAGAGAAGTTGTGAAGTTAAGCTTAAAGAGGCATCAAGAAAGAATAAGCATGCCAGTGATAAGGCATAGAAGATAAGTAGCTTAGACACATGACAGCCGCAACATTGAGACTAAGTCCATAATGAAAATCTTGGCTAATCACTAGCAAGGGATGCATGAGTGGTCTAGGCATGCAAACAAGACGCACGAGAAGCACACACTCATAACATCAATAACAAGGAAGTGAAAAATAGGGGAAGAGCATGGAGAAATGAAACAAGAAATATAGTAAGCTCAATGCACATATACTAAGATAGAAAACACTAAGTTAAAATAACTCCAAGAAGCATGTGGGTCTTTCATCAAACACTTGGTGTGCATCCCTTTTTTGACAAAATTTGAGAGAAGGGTGACAATGTGACAACCCATAAAGCACCATCAATCATCATATCACACCACAAATTACAAAAGAAAGCAAGTAAATCAAACAAGTTCATAAAAGCAAGAGTAAACTCCACTTGAAACACCCATGAGAAAATGAAAAGAAAGAGGGAAAGAAAACTCAACAAACAAAGGAATCATGAATGAAATTACCAAGAGAAAGAGTAAGGGAATGTAACTAAGGAAAGGAGAAAAAAAAGAAACAAAGAAAACTAAACAAAAATAGAAAGAGAAGTACCTTGAGAGGAGGAGGAAGAAAAATGGGGTATGGAGGTGGGAGAGAAGGTAGGGAAGAGTGAGAAAAAGAAGAGGGAAAAAGGGGGTGTAGGATTGCCGGAGGTGGTGGTTGCCGCCGGTGGTGGCGGAGAAGAGGTGGTAGAGATGGTAGAGGAGGGTGGAAGTAAAGAAGAATGGTGGTGGTAAGAAGAAAGAAAGAAAAATAAAGGAAGAAGGCGCGCTCTAATTCAATTAGTTCGCGGAACCGACGCGCGCACACCATGCACGCGTGCACGTGCATGGGCAAAAAGTAGTAAGGGCGCGGACGCGCACGATGCGCGTGTGCGCGAAGTGGCCAAATGCGGGTGTGCGCGCGAGCGCTAGGTGCGGATGAGCGTGCATAGAAGTTGTGCCCTCAGCACAAGTTGGGCACAACTCTGGCCCAACTCTCGGGAAAAAGTACCAGAAAATAGAATTTGGTGATCGACGCGGACGCGCACAGTGCGCTGACGCGTTGATTAGCATGATGGTCGAGGTACGCGTGCGCGCCTGGTGCGAATACACGTGAGGGGAGCTGGGCCAGTAGCATGAAAGTGGCCCAACTCAGGCACAACTCTCGAGAGGAATGGCCTCGGAACGCAAATTGCAGGAGTGACGCGTACGCAGCTAGTGCACGAACGCGTGCTTTTGCACGAATGGCCATATACGCGTGCGCGTACAGTGTGTGCACGCGTGATGCTGGTTATGCCTAGGGCCCAGAATGGGCCCATAATTCGCACAACTCTCTTGAAGATGGCCCAGGAGCTGCAAAGACCGGAGGACGCGTACGTACATGGTGCACGCACGCGTCCCCCCTCCCCCCCTTTTTTTTTTGAATGAAATTGAAAGATGCCTAATTGTCATGAATTAAATGGCCAAACCAGCTAAAGAGGCCAAAAAATACCCAAAATCAATGTAAAACCTAAAGAGGGGTGTTCTTCTACCACACAATCAAATCATTCATGGAAAAATCAATGCAAGGCTTCATGAGTAAAATATCCTAGGTATTTACAATTAACTCTAATCAAATAGGACTGTAGCTAAGAAATCACAAACCAATCAAGAGTTTAAAAACTATATACAAAAGGGTAAAAAGGATAGATCTCACCATGGTGGGGTGTCTCCCACCTAACACTTTTGTTTAATGTCCTTAAGTTGGACTTCCACTAGCTCATTGCTCTTTGGCAAGAGATAAATCTGCCAAAAGGAATACCTCAATCTCTTTGTTGCTCTTTATTTGCTCACCATGATACAACTTGAGACGGTGCCCATTGACCTTGAAGATATCCGAACTTGAGGGATGGCGCAAATGGTAAACCCCATAGGGTTCCGTCGTCACTACTTGATATGGGCCTTCCCATTTTGACCTTAGTTTACTGGGCAACAATCTCAATCTAGAATTGTAAAGAAGGACTAGATCACTGGCTTTAAATTCCTTGCTTCTTATGTTCTTATCATGCACGGCTTTCATTTTCTCCTTGTAAAGTCTAGAGTTCTCATAAGCTTCAAGCCTCAAGCATTCCAACTCCGTTAGTTGCAGCTTCCTCTCTATTTTGGCTCCACCCAAATTTGGATTACACTCCTTGATGGCCCAATATGTCTTGTGCTCTATCTCCACCGGTAAATGGCAAGCTTTGCCATACACCAACCGAAAGGGACTCATGCCAATTGGTGTTTTGTATGCCGTTTGGCAGGCCCATAATGCATCGGTGAGCTTGGCACTCCAATCTTTCCTATTGGGCTTCACAATCCTTTCCAAGATGCGTTTAATCTCCCGATTGGAAACCTCGGCTTGGCCGTTTGTTTGTGGGTGATAGGCCGTAGCTACTTTATGCATGATGCTATACTTCTTCATGAGTCCGTCCATTCTTTTGTTGCAAAAGTGTGAACCTTGGTCGCTCACGATTTCTCGTTGCGACCCAAATCTACAAATGATATTATTTCTCACAAAAGAAAGGACCACGTTAGCATCATCTGTCTGGGTGGGTATTGCTTCCACCCATTTGGACACATAATCAACGGCAAGTAGAATGTAAAGGAAACCATTAGAATTAGGGAATGGCCCCATGAAGTCAATTTCCCACACATCAAAAATCTCACAAAATAGCATGGTTCGTTGGAGAATTTCATCCTTCTTGGAGATGTTACCAAATCTAATGCATTGAGAACAAGATTTACAACAATGAGAAGAGTCCTTGAAAAGAGTTGGCCACCAAAAGCCACAATCTAGGATTTTCCTTGCCGTTCTTTGAGGTCCAAAATGGCCTCCTCCTTCGGAGGAGTGTCAAGCTTCAAAGATTGAATGGAATTCGGTTTGTGGAATGCACCTCCGAATTACTTGATCCGCCCCACATCTCCAAAGGTATGGGTCATCCCACACATAGTATTTGGATTCGCTTTTTAGCTTATCCCTTTGGTGTTTGGAGAGATTAGGAGGGAAGGAGAGAGATACAAAGTAATTGGCAATTGGTGCATACCAAGGAATGGTTTCTGAGATTGCATGCAAGCCCTCAAAGGGAAAAGAATCATTGATAGGGGTGGTATCGCCTTTTGTGTGTTCAAGGTGACTTAAATGATCCGCCACTAGGTTTTTCGTACCACTCCTATCCTTGATTTCCATGTCAAACTCTTGCAACAATAAAACCCATCTAATTAATCTCGGTTTGGATTCCTTCTTAGCCAACAAATACTTTAATGCCGCATGATCCGAATACACTACCACCTTTAAACTGAGAAGATATGCTCGGAACATGTCCAAGGCAAAAACAATGGCCAAGAATTCTTTTTCGGTAGTAGTGTAGTTGGATTGGGCTCCATCTAGTGTTTTTGATGCATAGGCTATGACATATGGATTATTACCCTCGCGTTGTGCTGACGCGGCTCCCACGGTGAAATTTGAAGCATCACACATTATTTCAAATGGCCGACTCCAATCCAGCCCTCGCACAATGCGAGCTTGGGTCAATGCTACCTTGAGCTTGTCAAAAGCCTCCATGCATTCCTTGCTTAAATCAAACTCAACATCTTTTTGTAACAACTTTGAGAGAGGCAATGCTATCTTGCTAAAATCCTTTATGAATCTCCGATAAAATCTAGCATGTCCAAGGAAAGAGCGGACCTCTCTCTCGGAAGAGGTGTAAGGCAAACTAGATATGACATTAATCTTGGCCAGATCTACGGAAATACCATCTTTTGAAACAATATGTCCTAAAACAATGCCTTGCTTGACCATGAAATGAAACTTCTCAAAATTTAAGACAAGGTTGGTTTTAGTACATCTTTCCAAAACTTTTCCAAGATTATCCAAGCAATGATAAAAAGAATCACCATATACCGTGAAATCATCCATGAATACCTCCATGCATTGCTCTAGAAAATCTGCAAAGATGCTCATCATGCACCTTTGGAAAGTTGCCGGTGCATTGCATAAGCCGAATGGCATACGCTTGTAGGCATAAGTTCCAAAAGGGCATGTAAATGTTGTTTTTTCTTGGTCTTCTAGAGCAATGTGTATTTGGAAGCATCCCGAATAGCCATCTAGAAAATAATAATGAGATTTACCGGATAATCGATCGAGCATTTGATCGATAAACGGAAGTGGAAAATTATCTTTTCTATTGGCCAAGTTCAACCTTCGGTAGTCTATGCATACTCGCCAAGAGTTTTGCACCCGTGTTGCTATGAGCTCCCCGCTTTCATTCTTGATTGTGGTTACCCCGGACTTCTTAGGCACAACTTGAACGGGACTTACCCATTCACTATCCGAAATAGGGTAGATGATGTCCTCCTCGAGTAACCGTGTTACCTCTTTCTTGACAACCTCCAAAATAGTAGGATTTAATCTCCTTTGAGGTTGTCTCACGGGTCTAGCTTCTTCTTCCAAAAAGATCTGGTGCTTACACACTTGGGGACTTATTCCCACTAGATCCGCCAAACTCTACCCTATTGCCCTTTTGTTCTTCCTCAAGACACATAGTAACTTCTCTTCTTGTTGAGGATTTAGTTCCCTTGCTATGATCACCGGAAACTTGTGGGCTTCATCAAGGTATGAGTACTTTAGGTGGGGTGGCAATGGCTTCAATTCTAGCTTTTTCTCTTGGCTTGTCACTTGAACTTCTTCACTTGGATCTTCACTATTTCCTTCAATCATATGTTTCTCTTCTAGCTTTGCATAATGCACTTCGGCCACAATGTTGTCAATTAGATCACACCGGAATACGGAATGGTTCTCCGGTGGGTGACTCATTGCCTCTTCTAGGCTAAAACTTAAAACTCTCCCATCTATCTCGAATGAGTAGGTTCCCGAATGGGCATCCAACTTGAACCTAGAGGTCCTTAAAAATGGCCTCCTAAGTAGGATAGATGATGCCCTCTCAGATTCACTTGGTGGCATCTCAATGATATGGAAATCAATTGCAAATATCAAATCCTTTATGTCGACCAACACATCTTCCGCAATACCCGACACGGTTATTATGCTCTTGTCCGCTAAGATAAACCTAGCCGCCGACCGCTTCAACGGTGGGAGCTTCAATAGATGATAAATGGAAAGAGGCATAATGCTAACGCATGCACCAAGGTCGCACATACAATCAATGAATTGGACTCCATCAATGACACAAGAAATTAAGCAAGGACCCGGATCAATACACTTTTCCGGAATGGATCCCATCAAAGCCGAAATGGAACTACCCAATGGAATGGTTTCCAACTCATGAATTCTATCTTTGTTTATACACAAGTCCTTAAGAAATTTCGCATATTTAGGCACTTGATGTATAGCATCAAAGAGGGGAATAGTTACCTCCACTTTCTTGAACATTTTTACCATCGTTGGGTTTAGTTCCACATGCTTTTTAGCCTTTCTTGCCAATGTAGGAAATGGAATTGGTTGAGCCACTTCCTCCAAGATTTGCTCCTTTCTAGGGACTTCACTCCTTGGTAGAGGGTCTTCATCTTCAACTATTATATGTGACTCCTCCTCCTCTTCAATTTCTTCTATCTCAACTCCATCTTCCTCTTGAACAACTTTTATTGGGCTAGATGCCTTTGAATCCCTTTCCTTCAATTGCATTCTGGACCTTAAGGTTACGGCATTCATACCACCCTTGGGGTTGGGTAGAGGTTGAGAGGGTATGGCACTAGAGGTTGAGGCTTGAGGAGTGGGAATAGAAGGTGGCTCCATGCGAGCAATAAGAGCTTGGAGGGTGGAAGTAAGACTATTGAGACTTGAGTTGAGTGTATTTTGGAGTTCTTTTTGTCCTTGGAGTATAAACCGAAATGTGTCATCTTGATTTGGAGATGTGGAAGGGTAGGTAATTTGTGGTGCATGGGATTGGTTGGGTGGAAGTGGTTGTCTATGAGGTGGTATGTAGGTTTGATAGTTCCTTCCTTGACTCGGTTGTTGGTTTGGAGGGTTTTGTGAATAGTGATTTTGTGGAGTGTTGTTGTTCCACCTTTGGTTGCCTCCATTGTCCCTTCCTCCTTGTTGATAATTGTCCCGCCAACTTTGGTTGGAGCTATCCCTCCATCCTTGATTGGAGTTGTTGCTCCCTTGGTTATAGTTGCCTCCTTGTTGGTGGTACCATTGATTATAATTGCTCTTTTGGTTATGGTATCCTTGATTAGAACGTTCATAGTAGAAGCGATCATAAAAGTTGTGGGTAGCCGCTAGAGTGTTATCTTCTTGGAGACTTGGACATTCGTCCGTGTAGTGAGAGTAGCATGAGCAAATGCCACACACTCTTTAGGGACCAATTGTTGACATTATTAGTTTTGAGGAGAAGGTTGTTGTTGAGATGGAGGTTGTTGTTGATTCACTTGGAGTTGCTTTAGAAGGCTTGTCATCTCACACAAGGTCTTAGTAAGGGTAGCGGTCTCACCACTAGAAGAAACTTCATTTACGGCCTTTGGACGGTTGACTCTCTGTCTAGCGTGTTGTGTGGACTCGGCCAAGACGGTAATGAGTTGCCATGCTTTCTCCGCCATCCTATACTTTGACAAAGAACCATTGCTTGAAGCATCCAACAAATTCTTATCTTGCTCCCTCATGCCTTGGCACACATAGCTAAGCAAGACTTGAGTGTCAATCATATGGTTGGGACATGAATCAAGAAGTTTGTGAAACCGTTCCCAATATTCATACAAAGTTTCCATCTCGCCTTGTACAATACATGAGATCTTCTTCCTTAGCTTGTCCGTCATTTCCACGGGCATGAACTTATCAAGGAATTCTCTTCTAAGCATGTCCCAATCGGACACAACATCACTAGGTAAGGTATAGAACCACTCCTTGGCTCTGCCCTCAAGAGAAAAGGGGAAGGCAAACAACCATATAGCCACTTCATCGGATCCTTCCTGCCTAGTAGTCGAGCATACACCATGAAAGTCCTTGAGGTGTCTAATTGGATCTTGTGCGGGAAGTCCCTGGAACTTTGGTAAGAGATTGATGAGAGCTGTCATGAGTTCAAAATTTGCATTCAAGTTGGGATGAAGCACATGTAGAGGTTGGAGAACAAAATTCGGTGCACCCGCTTGCTTGAGAGTAACTCTTCTTGGAGTGGCCATGTTGTCAAAACCTAGATCAAAAGAAAAACTATTAATAGTATGAATGGAAGAGTAATTGGTGCCTTCATTGGATGACGATGATATGGTTGGTGAATTGGTAAAAACCTTTTCACTTTCCTCAAAGACTAACCGCCTCCGAGCTTGCCTAATATGAAGCAAAGTTCTTTCAATTTTTGAATTAAATGGTGCTAAGCTCGGATTTGGTAGTGAATGCGTCATACAATGAAGGAGATAAGAAACTCATGACATCAATTGGTATCTAAGCAAAGACTAATCCTAACTAACAATCAAACAAACAATCAATCAAGAGAGAAATGAAAATATTCACATATCAACATATTCACACTAACCAATAGAATGGCACACATAAGCAAGTCCCCGGCAACGGTGCCATTTTGATGAACGAAAATATTCTTATGCCGGTTAGAAACTAGTAATGAGTTCGATCGTGAGTATAGTCTAACTAACACGCTAATACCGCATCAAACAATTCTAAAATCTATGACCGAGAGTATTGATCCCGGGTCGTTCTCCCTAGGAATTGCTTTAGAATGTGCATCATTGATTAGGAAAGCTTTTATAGTTTTGAGAATTGGTGCAAGAATTCAAGCTAGCAAATCAAACAACAATTAATTGAAATAAAAGCCTTGGCTAAGGGTAAGCATTGGAAGTTCCATCATTATAGTTTCCTTCAATTATGATAAGAATTGATTGTTGCTTCACTTAGTTAACCCCCTAACAATGGAGGAAAGTCAAGTGAGAGTAACTAACTTGAGTAACAAGTTCTAGTTTCACCCTAGGGAAGTCTAGCTTTAGTGCACTCTAAGTCAATTAGCAATTCTCAATTCATAATCTACAATTGATATCCACTATTCACGTGTCTCCAATAACTCAACCCCTAAGCCAAGTAAGAGAAATCTACTCCATAGCTAAGGTTGTCATTATCACAAACAATTGGTAGGCAATTATAGAAAACATGATGCAATTGAAAGAAGAGAATTGAATTTAAACTATCTAATCCAAACAATCATCAACAATCAAATAATTGAATGAAACCTCAATTCATCAATCCACATTCAAAGTAACAAAGTGAACTAAATCTAGATCTAAGAAATTGAACCAAAAGAACATCAATTAAGAGTAGAAGAAGAGTAGATCTACACTTGTATCAAAACAAAAAGTCAATTAGCAATAGGTCTCACCAAGAATTCAAAGGAAACATGCAATGGAGGATGAAAACCTAGGGAACCCCTTGAAATCGCTGGGCACGTGTTTCATTTAAAAAATCATGTGCGCACATCGATGCATACACGCACTGCACGCGTACGCGTCCCTGGGATCTTCTGCGATTTGCGCGCACGCGTAAGGTGCGCGTGAGCGTCATAAGGGATATGGCCCAGCCATACAGGCGGCTCCTCACTCGGCTCCACTGCGCTGGCTCTGGATGAGCGCATCTACACGTACGCGCACGGTGCGCGTGCGGGTGCATGTCCAAACTTCCATTCTTTAATTTGTTTCTTGCTCCTTCCGTTCATGCATGCTTCCTTCATTCCTCTTGGCCATTTTTGCCCTATAACTTCTGAAATCACTTAACAAATGGATCAAGACATCTAATGGTAATAGAGGAGGATTACAATATCTCAATTTTGATGCAAAAGAAGCATATTTTAATTTATGAGGTAAAATGGGAAAGAGGCACGAAATCATGCAGTTTTATATGAATAAGTGTGGAAGATCATTGATAAAACCCTTAGATTCTATGCTTGATAAACCCTAAAAATGGGGTTTATCAGTGACACAATGTGTCAAATAGTTAATTTACTTAAAAGGAAAACAAAAGAAAAGTGCTTAATCTAGATTATCACCTACTTAATCATTGTCAATCTAAATCAATCCCCGACAACGGTGCCAAAAACTTGATGAGGGAAAAAATAATTCCACACAAACTCACCGGCAAGTGTACCGGGTCGCATCAAGTAGTAATTACTCACAAGAATGAAGGTCGATCCCACAGGGATTGATGGATTGAGCCATTTTAGTGAGTGATTAGTTTAGTCAAGCTAACAGTATTGAGTGAGAATTGATGCAACAGAAGGTAAATTGCAGTGAAAGTAAATTACAGAATGTAAATTTGACAGAAACTTAAATGGCAAGAAAAGTAAATTGCAGGAAATGTAAACAGATTTGGGTGCTGGGAAATTAAAGAGAGCAATAAATTTGAACTTAGAGAACTTGCAGAAGATTAAATTGCAGGAAGAGTAAATCAAATCACAGTAAGCTCAAATCAAAAATTGCAGAAAGTAAAATTGCAGAAGAAGAGATTCAGAAACTGAAATTTCATAAACCAAATTGACAATTGCATAAAGATAAAAGTGTATTAAAGCTTGAAATAATTAACACACGGATCACGGTATCGAATGGTATAAAGGAGAATTAAAATATACTAATTAAAGATCTCTAGGAAGCAAGTTTTCAATCATAAAACAATACTAGGAAGGGATTATAAAATCATGCAAATCATATGAATAAGTGGGTAAAGACTTGATGAAACCACTCAATTAAACACAAGATAAACCATAAAATAGTGGTTTATCATGTATCAAACTATGCTAAGCTCTCTGGAGTCTCTAATCCTCCAAGAGAGATCTGGAGTCTCTAATCCTACAGCCTTTGCTTCCTATTCTAATCCTACTCCTACTATGCACTCCTCTCTTTTTGAAATGAAACTGATGCCTTTATATAGGCTTTACAAAATGAAAATGAAATTTAACCAAATTACAATTCAAATGAAATTCCTAATCTAACTGTTTCTTCTGTCTTCGAGTGATGAAAATGGACTCTGCTTGCTTTGAATTTCACTTGGGCTTGGAATCAGGTAAATCTAATAGAAGTGATGCTTCCATGAGAGCGTAGCGTTCATTTAGAGAACGGAGTGTTCAGGCACCCACGTGTACGCGTCCCTCACGCGTGCGCGTGCTTTTTTGCAATTTTGCCCATCGACGCGTACGCGTCCTTTGCAGCGTTAACTTAGTGAGCGCTACGTTAGCTTAGTGAACGCTACCCCACACGTGTGCGTCATGTACGCGTGCGCGTGGGTAGCAAAAATCTCAATCCAGGCTTTAGCGCCAGCCACGCGTGTGCGTGCTTTGCCCCAGATGCTCCATCGACGCGTGCGCGTCAATCACGCGTGCGCGTCATTTGAAAAACTTTGCCTCCATATTTTAACTTGCTCGAAAGCGTTCACTTTGTTAACGTAGCATTCTCTTTTCAAATGAACGCTACTTACATCCACACGTACACGTCATGCACACATACGCGTGGGTCTTCAAAATTCCTTGCTCAACGCGTGCGTGTCGTGTACGCGTGCACGTCGCTGCATTTTCGCGCCAAGCTTTTTTCTTTGTTTAAATCATGGGCCACGCTTTTAAAAGTGTGGCCTAAGGCTCCAAGCGTGCTCAAACTTCAAAAGTATGTCCAGAGTTCTTCCTTTTAGCTTGTTTTGTGCTTTCTGCTTCTTTTCCTTTATCTTTTCACCTATTGTCAACCAAACAAATGCATTAAAGCCTTGGCATAATCATCAAATCTTACATCATTCATATTATCAACTAAATCTTGCAAGAAATCTAATGAAAATGCATAAAATTACCAATGTTTGATTGAATTAATACAAGCATGAAATTACCACTCAAACAATTACTTATTGCCTAAAAATGCATGAAAACCAAGTAAAAACTAATGAAATAGGCATGTGAAACTAGCCTAAGATGACTTGTCATCACAACACCAAACTTAAATCTTGCTTGTCCCCAAGCAAGTAGTAAAGCATAAGGAAAATTAATGGAAGCAAACAAGTGTTTAAGCCCTTTATTGGAAGACATTGAATATTGATTAATGGGGTTTTCATGCATGGTATCTTAGAGATTTTTATTCTGTGGCTGAGACATCAACATTCCTTTCGATCTTTACTTGTATTACAAAAAAAATGAGACTTGTTATTGTTTGGTCCTTGGTTTTTCTTGCTTTCTTTCTTGGCTGAGATTGATTGCTTAGCTTTGAGGCTTAATGATATGTGTTAAGGCGGCTTTTTAGAGTAAACTTTCAGCCAGCATTCCTGCCCCAGTTGGTTCAAGATGCTAGGTGTTGAAACATCCCTATGGGCTTACGTGCTCAAGCCTCTCCTTAGCACACACACATCACAGGCAATTAGCTTATTTTGTCCTTTGGAAATTGATTCCTAGCACCTCTTTGGGTCACTGAATCCCTACTCTCAAAGTGGCTCTTGATGGTAGACTTTCGGTTGGAAATCCCGGGTTAGTTAACCCAAGTTGCCGGGTGATGAAGCACCCCTTAGAACCTAGTTATCCAAGCTTATCTTTGTACAAGAACATCACAGGCATTTATCCAAATTTCCAGCCATTGGTGCCCAGCCTTGTTTATTTCTTTTTGTTTCTTTCTCTTGCATTTTCTTTCTTTTATTTTGGACCTTTTTCATTTGTCAAGTCTCATGAAATGAAACTCAAGTTCATATCACAGAGTCATGCCAACATTCAGCCTTATTCATGAATCAACTAATAAACCAACACATACCACCACATAACCTTATTCTATCTCATATTAAACCAGACTTTTACTCTTTCTCTGTTTCACAGTAATTTTTCTTTTATTCAAGCATTAGGAACAAAGCATATAATTCAATTAAGATGAAAGTGAATCAAGCACTTAGACTAGCAAGCCATAATAGCCAAAAAACAAACAAACTAATAGACAGTAAATAAATCTAAGAGGTACTAATCAACAGGGGACATTTGCACTTTCAATTAACATGTTAAAGCTAAAGTCAGTCAGAGAATAATACAACCTCTTGGAGTCCATTTATTTCATCTGTGTCATCATCATTGTTGGGTTCCATGTCCTTCCTTTGTCCATGATGATGTATCTTTTCCTCCAAGAGATTGAATTACTTCCTACAAGAGATACTGAAGGTTACTTGTTCCCCAAGCACTTGTGAAATAGTTAGGCATGCATGTATGCTTGTGATTCTCTGAACCTAAGTTTGTGTGGGAACACCAAACTTAGTTTCTTGCCTACTTCTATATGCAGCAGAATAAATACATGCATGAAACATCAAGTACTTTTTATTAAGAAAGAAAACTAGGAACTAGGAAGCAGATATAAACTAGAAAATAAACTAAAAACTAGAAACATAACAATTATTAAGCAGTTTCTCTGATTGTTCGGAGCCGATACTAGTCATGCTGAGGGTGTAATGTGTCCTTAATGAATTTTTTTGGTGGAACACCAAACTTAGCATCCAACATTCACCCCTTAATTATTTTGGTGTGCAACACCAAACTTAGCTCTTTGCAATACAGAAAAATCTACTTAACTCCTTTATTGAAATAACTAAGAAAGGGAAAAACTACTGACCTATAGCTGATGACTTTCTTCTTCTTCTTCCAGTTTGTTAAGAGGAATGATCTCAATGGTAAAGAGGATCCAGTCAGTGCCCCCATTCTTAGCCTCTCCCCAGCAAGCTTCTTTTTGTTAATTACTTGATTGAGCTTTCTTGATGGTGGTCCAGGGGTTGGATTTCATGTGGTTGACCTCTCCTTCTTCCTTGATATGCTTAATGGTAGCTGGGTCACAATCCTCTCTTCGGTGTTGTTGTTGGTTGCCTTCACTTCCTTGATATCAAGACATGGTTGCTGTGTGATTGTTGGAGTATTATCTTCATCAAAAGCCTTTTGAATTGGTGGTTCCATGAGCTCTTCCTCTATGTACTTCTCTGCTTTACTTGAGTGTGAATTCTCATGATTGATTTCCTTACTGTCTTGTTCTTCCACTTCCTCCTTTGCACTCAACATTTGACTTAATAGCACTTTCATGGAGGAGGTTTGTTGTTCTTCACAAAATTTCTTCATCTCCTCTTCATATGTTTTAATCACAGGTTCAAGTGTTGAGAGTTTTTGGTTCAGGGGAGTTTGTGGAGGTTGTGAGTTTTCATGTTCTCTTGTCATCTCAAGTGCAGTTTCAGGTTCAAATTCTACCACCTCATCCTCTATTGGAATTTCACTTGATACAGTAGCCTCTTTGCCTTGCTCTTCCACTTCCTCCTTCACATCCACCAATTGGTCTTCATCTTCCTTGCTTAGTAGTTCTGAGTGTTTCCTTATGTTCTCCAAGTGTTCTCTATCTTTTGAAGGAGAATTTTTTATCTTCTCCAGGATTGTTCTTGCCTTTCCAATAATTCTCTGGACTTTTGAAGGGGATCCTCAGCTACTAGCTCAAAAGATGAAGGCTGAGGGAAATTTTTTGGATATGGATGTATTGTGGTGAGATTATTTTGAGTGGTATGGAATGAATCTTGTGGATTGTGGAATAAATTTTATGGTTGGTGGAATGAGTTGTATGGATCTTGGAGGAGACTTTGTGTTGAGGCATAATCAAGTAATGAAGAATTTTCAAATGAGGAACAGGGAGGTGAGGTTGGACAAGTTTGCATAAATGAATTGAAGGTTTGCTCAAGTGATGATGGATCTTGATAAGTGGAGTATGAACTATCATATGCTTTTTGGTTTTGATCCTCCCAAGCACAACTTAAAGAATTGTTGAATTCATTACAGTATGGATCATCTTGTGACATTGGGGAACAATTTTGCATGAATTTATTGAAATCACACTCCAGTGATGATGTCTCTTGATGAACAAAGTATGGATCATCAAGATCTCTTTGATTTTGACCTTCCCAGTCACTATCTGAGTAGTTGTTATAGCAGTATGAATCATCTTGTGGCTCTGGGAGGTGTTCATTCTCGTTTATTCCTTGTTGATACTCCCATCCACCATTATAATAACATGAATTATTTTGGGGTGTTGGGTAGTATTCCATGGAATTGTCTTGATTAGCATATCCCCATTGGTTAGATTACTCATAATCTGTTGATTCTTGGTGATATTCCCATCCACTATTAGAATAATGACTTGAATCAATTTGTGGTGGTGGACAGTATCCCATATGATTCTCTTGCTCACCTTGTGGTTCTGAAGCATATCTCTATGGATTGGAGTGCTCAGGATCTGTATTTTCTTGGTGATATTCCCAGCCACCATTAGAGATTGGTGATGGTGGGTAATATCCCATAAAGTCTATTTGACTATAAGATAAGTTGAACTCCATTTGAATTTTGTAAAACAAATAACCACTGAAAACTAAAATTCATATCTCAGATGAGAATTTCTTAGTGAGGCAATAACTCAAACACCTTGCTATTAGCTTAGAACAGAAAACAAAAATAAAGAAAATGCTTAATCTAGACTTCTCACCCACTTAATCATTGTCGATCTAAATCAATCCCCGGCAACGGAGCCAAAAACTTGATGGGTGGAAAAACGATTCCACACAAACTCACCAGTAAGTGTCCCGGATTGCATCAAGTAGTAATTACTCACAAGAGTGAGGTCAATCCCACAGGGATTGATGGATCAAGCAACTTTAGTGAGTGATTAGTTTAGTCAAGCTAACAGTATTGAGTGAGAATTGATGCAGCAGAAGGTAAATTGCAGTGAAAGTAAATTGCAGAATGTAAATTTGACAGAAACTTAAATGGAAAGAAAAGTAAATTATAGGAAATGTAAAGGGATTTAGGTGCTGGAAAATTAAAGAAAGCAATAAATCTGAACTTAGAGCACTTGCAAAAGATTAAATTGCAGGAAGAGTAAATCAGATCACAGTAAGCTCAAATGAAAAATTGTAGAAAGTAAAATTGCAGAAGAGAAGATTCATAAACTAAAATTTCATAAACCAAATTGACGATTGAATAAAGATAAAAGTGTATCAAACTTTGCTAAGCTCTCTGGAGTCTCTAATCCTCCAAGAGAGATCTGGAGTCTCTAATCATCCAGCCTTCGCTTCCTATTCTAGTCCTACTCCTACTATGCGCTCCTCTCATTTTGAAATGAAACTGATGCCTTTATATAGGCTTTGCAAAATGAAAATGAAATTGAACCAAATTACAATTCAAATGAAATTCCTAATCTAACTATTTTTTCTGTCTTGGAGTGATGAAAATAGGCTCTGCTTGCTTTGAATTTCACTTGGGCTTGGAATTAGGTAAACCTAACAGAAGTGATGCTTCCAGGAGAGCGTAGCGTTCATTTAGAGAACGGAGCGTTCAGGCACCCACGTGTACGAGTCCCTCACGCATGCGCGTGCTTTTTGCAATTTCGCCCATCGACGCGTACGCATCACCCACGCGTACGCGTCCTTTGCAGCGTTAACTTAGTGAGCGCTATGTTAGCTTATTGAAAGCTACCCCACACGTGCGTGTCATGTACGCGTGCGTGTGGGTAGCAAAAATCTCAATCCAGGCTTTAGCGCCAGCCACGTGTGCGCGTGCTTTGCCCCAGATGCACCATCGATGCGTGCGCGTCAAGCACGCGTGCACGTCGTTTGAAAAACTTTGCCTCCATATTTTAACTTGCTCGAAAGTGTTCACTTTGTTAACGTAGCGTTCTCTTTGCAAATGAACACTACTTACATCCACGTGTACGCGTGGGTCTTCAAAATTCTTGCTCGACGCGTGCGTGTCGTGTATGCGTGCACGTCGCAGCATTTTCGCGCCAAGCTTTTTTTCTTTGTTTAAATTATGGGCCACGCTTTTAAAAGCGTGTTCTAAGGCTCCAAGCGTGCTCAAACTTCAAAAGTATGTCCAGAATTCTTCCTTTGAGCTTATTTTGTGCTTTCTGCTTCTTTTCCTTCTTCTTTTCACCTATTATCAACCAAACAGATACATCAAAGCCTTGGCATAATCATCAAATTCATTGATATTATCAACTAAATCTTGCATGAAATCTAATGAAAATGCATAAAATTACCAATATCACTTCCAATCATCGCAGTGTTCAATAAGAAATAATCACTTAACAATACAACCTTTTGGAGTTTACTTGCTTCACTCCTTAACATCATCATTGTTGGTCTTCACATTCCTCTTTGTCTCTTTGGTTGATCATGTTTAATCCTTCCAAAACAAATTGGATGATTCTCTGCAATGATATTAGAAGTTTCTTGTTCCCTAAGCACTTGAAAAATAGTTAGCATGCATGTATACTTGTGATTTTCGGAACTTAAGTTGGTGTGGGGACACCAAACTTAGTTCCTTGCCTACTTCTATATGCAGCAGAGTTAATACATGCATGAAACATCAAGTACTTTTCTTAAGAAAGTAAACTATGAACTGGAAAAACAAACTAGGGATTAGAAACTAAATGGCTGTTGAGTAGTTTCCCTGATTGTTTGGAGTTGTCAACTAGTCATGCTGATGGTGCAATGTGTTCTTAGTGAAATCTGTGGTGGAACACCAAACTTAGAATCACGCATTCACCCTTAAATTTCTTTGGTGTGCAACACCCCAATTACCCTAAGCATTACCTCTAGCCGTAAGGCAAAGGTTAATTAGAGGTTACAACAATCCTAAGGCTTATACATATTTATAAATAGAAGGAATTAATATAAGCTAGAAGTCTGATGAAGGAGTAAGCTCAAAACAGAATTTGAAAAGTACGAAACACTCACACGAAGCTAACGCACAAGATACAGGATATAGATGAAGGAATAAAACATATATATAGATATAATATTATTATAGTTATATAGAACTAGCCGCAACTTGCGGAGTTTAAGCCGACTAGTTACAAATAGAAAGATACAGAGGTTAAAAATTAAAAAAAAATAGCTTATACAACCTATCTCTCAATTAAGCCTCTAAGGCCATAAAGATAAATATACAAAAGGTGAGAGAATACTATGACGAAAGTAAAACAGAAATAAACAAGGAACGAACCATACTCCGCTCTGTCACCATATCCGCAATCTCACCGAAGTAGATTACGACCTGCATCTGAAAAACAACAAGAAAGTATGGAATGAGAACTGGAGGTTCTCATTATGGTAACAGTGCCCAATGATGTAAGATGTAAGGCTCTGGGACGCCGAAGGCAATCCTAGAACTTCACATCACATACGGATATTCAAGCTTAGGACAAAACAATTAAATATACATATAACGAACTTAAACCATAAATCGGATTATCTAAATGATAAGCAGTTTCTTTGATGGTATATAATTTCCTGAAATGAATGAATTCTCGTTGCAAGTATAGTTCTACACCAACAAACAATCCTCCCAATCAAAAATTTGGTTTTGTCATAAGTATAAATCCTAATGAATATATAACCAAAGTATTTAGACTCCGGGTCGTCTCACAAGAAATTGCAATGAAGTGATCAATTATTAGCTATGAAGATGTAAGGGGGTTTGATTTGGTAATTAGCAAGAAAGTAAATGACAAGAAGGTAAAGAGAGCAATTAAAGAAAGCAATTAATGAAGAGAGACATTCATGGCAAGGTTTGAGATCATAGGCTTTCTATCCTAGTCATTCATCATAATAATACGTAACAAGAATTTATCTTATTTCGTCATCCCCAATGTTGAAAGAAGGTGTAAGTTATCTTCAATTAGAGAAAGTCAAACAAGACTAGTTAATATCAAATCAAAAATTCTAATCAACTCACTAATTGAATTAGCAAAAGATTAGCGTCATTGAAAATGATATTAAGTAAGAACTCTAGATCACCAATCTAAATTGGGTATTAATGACTCAAGATTGCCCAATTACTCTTCCCAAGCCAAGATTGCTCAAAATCTACTCTAAAGCCCAACCAAGAATTTTGTCAAACACTTGGAAGGCATAAAAGGAAAGCATAGTAAAAATGCAAGAATAATAAATCTACTAACTACCAATTGCAAGAAAGTAAATCAACAACTCAAATCATCAATTAAAAGAACATCAAACATTAAATTTCATTCAATGTAAACAAAATCCAACATGAGCATTCATAAACATAAAAGAGATATAAAAGTAAAATTGATGAGAGAACTAAGAAGAATAGAGTAGTAGAAACATGAAATTATTAAGGAAACAGGATGAGAACATGAGAATTGATCTAGATCTAAGATGGAAATATCCTAAGAACCCTAATTCTAGAGAGAAGAGGGAGATTCTCTCTCTAGAAACTAAACTACATGATGCTATACTACAAACAATTGCTCCATCTTGCCCAAGCTTGAATTCTGCATGAAATAGCATCAGAAATGAGTTGGGTTGGGCCCAAAGTGCTTCAGAAATCGCCCCCAGCGATTTCACCTTTAGTGGGCCACGAGCAGCATTGGCACGCATGTGTACAGTGCCCATGTGCGCCCCTAAACGCAAAGAAACTATAGAAAATTTTATATCATTTCGAAGTCCTGGATGTTAGCTTTCCAACACAACTGGAACCGCTTCATTTGAACCTCTGTAGCTCAAGTTATGGTCGTTTGAGTGAAAAGAGGTCAGGCTTGACAACTTTACGGTTCCTTCATTTTTTCATGAGTTCTCACACTTTGCATGCTTTTCTCCTCACTTCTTCCATCCAATACTTGCCCTATGAACCTGAAATCACTCAACAAACATATCAAGGCATTAAATGGAATTAAAGTGAATTGAATTTAGCTATTTTAAGGCCTAAAAAGCATGTTTTTCACATTTAAGCACAAATCAAGGGAGAATTGCAAAACCATGCTATTTTATTGAATAAATGTGGGAAAAGTTGATAAAATCCCCCAAATTAAGCACAAGATAAACCATAAAATTGGGGTTTATCAAATCTCCCCATACTTAAACCAAGCATGTCCTCATGCTAAGAATAAAGAAGGACAAGAAAAGGGTATGAACATTTATTCAATGCAAATAAACTATATGCTCCTATTTACATGCATGCAACTAAATGCAAGATGATTCTATCTACTTGGTCAAAAGCAAATCAATCTCCAAGAGCATGTATGAACAAGTTGGGCTAAGATCATATGATGATTCATGAATCCTACCAATTCAAATATCAAAATAAAGTTCAAATAGACTTGCAAGAAGAAGGCTCATGAAAGCCGGGAACAAGGAATTGAGCATCGAACCCTCACCAAAAATGTATCCGCTCTAGTCGCTCAAGTGTATAGGGTTGATCACTCAATTCTCTTCTACTCATGCTTTCCAAGATTTGTTTTTCATCTAACAATCAATAATTATTCAATGCATGCATACATTCATCATGAGGACTTATTCATAGGTTGTAATGGGGCTAGGGTAAAGGTAAGGATGCATATGGTCAAGTGAGCTTGAAATTTGAATCTTTGATTAGCCTAAGCTCTCACCAAACAGATATAACAACCTATACAATTCTAATACACAACCTAGCTACCCATGATTCCCACTTTTTCACATACTCATGGATTCTTTTTAATTCACATTCCATATGCATTGATTTTTATTGAACTTTACCTTGGGGCATTTTTGTCCCCTTTTTATTTCTTTTTTCTCTTTTTTTTATTTCTTCATATATATATATATATTTTTTTTTTCTTATCATTTTTTCCTTAAAGTATATACAAGCGTATCAATACATGTGGTTTTACATATAGTGCATGAATATGTACCCAATTCCCAAAATTTTCAATCAAAAATACAAAATACACTTTTACCTCAACCAATGTCCCAAGTTTCCCATACCCAAATGATACATACCCTCACTAGCCTAAGCTAATCAAAGATCCAAATCAAGGACATTTATTGTTTTTCACTTAAGGGTAATGATCTGCTAGAATTAAGAACAAAAGGGATTAAATAGGCTCAAAGTTAGCTAACAATAGTTGATGAAAGGTAGGCTATTTGGGTAAATGAGCTAAATGAAATGATGGCCTCAATCATATAAATGCATGTATACATGGAATAATGGACATAAAGAATCAAACAAATCAAATATTACAATCATAGAAAGAGAATAATGCACACAAGAATGAAAATAAGTGGTTATATGATGTAACCACACAATTAGGCTCAAAACTTACATGCTTGTGTTCTTAGCTCAAAAACCATGTTCCAAAATAAATTCTTCAAGAAAGTTCAACACAAAATTTTTTTTCCAAATTAGTAGGGTGCCCTAAAAACAGTTTCTTGGAAAAGAAATCATCACCCTAACCAAGTAGTCCTAACATAAAAAGGAAGTGCTAAAAATATGTACAAATTCTAACTAACATTCAATCTATCATGCAATGCAAAAACTAATCCAACAAAGACAAAAATTAAAAATTGGTGTTGAAAAAGGAAGTTGTTACCCATGGAGGTCGGTCGGACGACCTCCCCACACTTAGAAATTTGCACCGTCCTCGGTGCATGCAAAGGAGATCAAGGTGGGCGGGTTGCTGCAATTGATGACCTCCTTCAAAAGGTTGTGCGGATGAATTTGTTTGTTGCCCCATTTAAAAGTTTTTCCATTCCTTTCCTTCTTGGTGACCAACCTAAAAGGAAAGAAAAGGAAAGAAAATTAATCCTATAACAAAGACATTAAAGCAAATAGAACATAGGCGGGGGCTAATTCCAAATAAGAGTAAGGTTCTCACTACATGTTAGCTACGCATGTAGTGAGAAAGCAATATAGGCAAAGGGCATATCAACTAATACTTGATGCAAGAGTAAAGTCAAAGTATGAAGAGCACTCAAAAGCATCAAGTTCAACTAGAAAGAGTGGGTCATGAAAGACATGCAAGTTCATATCAATGCACAAGGAATATAAGAGTCATACAAGATTAAGCATTGATTTAAAAGTTTCATCACCCAACAATACCAAATAAGTCAAGAAGCACCAAGATTAACCAAGAGATTCTCAACAATTGAGTAAGAGCATTCAACACCATTATTAAAATAAGAAACTCGAAAAAAAAAAGTAAAAACAGGCTATAAAAATAAAATAAAAATGCAAAGAATAAAAGTATGCGAATGCAATGGACAAAAGAAAATGGAAGATGAGAAAAAAAACTCTTTTTTTTACCAGCGCGGACGCGCACAGTACGCCCACGCGCCGATGCGCAGATTGGCATAAGGGACAAGCGACGCGGACACGCACAGTATGCGTACGCGTGCTTGATGAAGTTGGCGACCGATGCGGACGCGTCACGTACGCTCGCGCGTTAGGTCGTGGGCACAGAGTAGGCACAACTTTGGCACAACTCTCTGGTTTTGTACCAAGAGTGTGAGATGCACCACCGACGCACGTGCACAGCACGCACGCGCATGCACGGATTTTTTTTACATGCTTTGAACAAAAATAGGGTACTCTCCTAATCTGCAAGCATTCTAAAACAATCAAAAATCAAATTTAACAAAAAAATCTTTTTGGTTTTTGAAAAATTTTCAAATATACTAAAAACAAAACTTATACTATAAGCAAAACGTAATTCAACAATAACTAAACTAATCAAAACAAACTAAGAAATAACCAAGATATTAAAACAAGAGTATGCAAAGAAGAAAACTACCTAACAATGGCAACTCTAATTACTTATTAACCAAATCTAAAAGAGAGTGGAAAGAGTTTACCATGGTGGGGTGTCTCCCACCTAGCACTTTTAGTTTAAGTCCTCAAGTTGGACATTTGGAAGGCTCCTTGTTATAGTGGCTTATGCTTGTACTCATCTTGAAACCTCCACCAATGCTTGAACTTCAAGTAAGCTCCAAAATTCAAGATCAATGGCACCATGCTTTGATGAAGTTCCACACAAGCTAAGGGCTTCCAAAATTGGTCTTCATATATTCCTAGATCCCAAATCTTGTTTCTACACCCATCTTCAAGTTGATCATCACAATTCCAATTGGGTGAGAAGTGATCCGAATTCTCAAGTAAACACCAAAGCATCTTCCTAGACCCCTTTCGTTGAGAACTATACCAACCATTGCACTTAGACTTTGAGTTTCCAACCATAAGGAACCTTGATTGGCATTTCCACCCACTAATAAATTCTCTTTTGCTCTTAATCAAACCATATTCAAGTGGGAAAGTAAAGATTATAGATAAGAATTTTACCCACTTGAATGTTATGTTGGATGGTGACTTAGGAAGGGACGTCTCCAATGGTCTTCTAAGTTCCATTCCCTTGTGCTCTTCTTTGAATACCTCCACCTCTTGGCAAGCTTCTTCCACCTTCACCTCTTGACAAGACTCTTCATGTCCAATTACATCCTCACCAACCTCTTCTAGCTCTTCTCCATTCTACATATTACAACTTGGAGGTAATGTGGAACATGTCTCAACATCCACCTCAATTTCAAGAGGAGAAGATTCCTCAAATACCAAAGGATCATGTGTTGGTGTGGGCTCATCTCCAAGAGGAAGAATTGTTATTTGCCCATCTTTTTCCAATTCTTCATCATTCATTATATTCTTAGGAGGTTGCGCATTATCCTCCTTAACACCAAATTCAAGCTCATTGGAAGAAGGTTCAACAAATTCCACAAAATCATCAACAATGTCACTTGGTGTGGAAGTGCTCTTAAGTTTGAAATCCACCTCCTGTTCAACTTCCTCTAACTCTTCAACCACTTCTCCTTCTTCAATAATCTCTTCCTCCTCCACTTGTTGCAAGACATACCCCATCTCATTGTCCTCATGTTGAGATTCTAAAATCTCCTTCATACTCCACTCTTCCGTTGATTTCTTACATTCATCCGTGGAGGTGCTTTGCTTGTTGCATGAGTCCCATGAGTCCAAGCTGGGTTTAATTTTGGCAAGGTTAGCCTCGATAGTTTCGTGTCTCTTTTGGGCTTCCTCTTGCTTCTTTTAACGGATTATTGCTTGAAGTTGGTCCATTGCTTCCTTGAGACGATCCATTGGCTCTTGGATGGATGGATATGGGTGTTCTTCCATGGAGGGTTGTGGTGGAAAGGGAAATTCATTATGTGGTTGAAAGTTATCATACATGGGAGGTGATTCATCTTGGTGATAATATGGAGGTGGTGGTTCTTGAGGGTATTGGTGGTAGAATTGGGGTGGTTCTTCATATGGTTCATATGGTTCATAAGGTGGTTGGTATGGTGGATATGGGTTGGGGTCATATGGAGGTGTTTGGTGAAAAGGGGCTTGTGAGTAAGGTGGTGCAAAATTATGTTGAGGAGGTGGTTCATAGGCATATAGTGGTGGTTGTTGACAATCACAATAAGGGTCACTACATCCATTAGATTGATATGCATTAGGATTAGGATTATACCCATAAGAATCCGGAGGTTGTTGTTTCCAAGAAGGTTGATCAATTCCTTGAGGCTCCTCCCATATTTGATTGTTCCATCCTTGATGCACATCCTCATTGTAGCTCCCATTTTCTACAACATAATTTGAACGAAACTCATAGCCAAAGTGGTGAGAATTCATAATAGCAAGAGAAAATAAAAACAAAACTAGTAAGAACTAATAAAAACTAACTCCTAAAACAAGAAAAAACTAGCAAAGAAGCATATTAACATATATACAATAGCCAACAACAAAACACCATTGCAATTCCCCGGCAACGGTGCCATTTTGATGAGCGGTTTCTTTGATGGTATAAAATTTCCTCAAATGAATAAATTCTCGTTGCAAGTATAGTTCTACACCAACAAACAATCCTCCCAATCAAAAATTTGGTTTTGTCACAAGTACAAACCCCAATGAATTTATAACCGAAGTATTTAAACTCCGGGTTGTCTCAAAAGAAATTGCATTGAAGTGATCAATTATTGGCTATGAAGATGTAAGGGGGTTTGATTTGGTAACTAGCAAGAAAGTAAATGACAAGAAGGTAAAGAGAGAAATTAAAGAAAGCAATTAATGAACAGAGACATTCGTGGCAAGATTTGAGATCATAGGCTTTCTATCGTAGTCATTAATCATAACAATACTTAACAAGAATTTATCTTATTTCTTCATCCCCAATGTTGGAAGAAGGTGTAAGTTATCTTCCATTAGAGAAAGTCAAACAAGACTAGTTAATCTCAAATCAAAAATCTTAATCAACTCACTAATTCAATTAGTAAGAGATTAGCGTCATTGAAAATGATATTAACTAACAACTCTCGGTCACCAATCTAAATTGGGTATTAATGACTCAAGATTGCCAATTACTCTTCCCAAGATAAGAATGCTCAAAATCTACTCTAAAGCCCAACCAAGCATTTTGTCAAACACTTGGAAGGCATAAAAGGAAAGCATAGTAAAAATGCAAGAATAATAAATCTACCAACTACCAATTATAAGAAAGTAAATCAACAACTCAAATCATCAATTAAAAGAACATCAAACATTAAATTTCATTCAATATAAACAAAATCCAACATGAGCATTCATAAACATATAACAGATATAAAAGTAAAATTGACAAGAGAACTAAGAAGAATAGAGTAGAAGAAACATGAAATTATGAAAGAAACAAGATGAGAACATGAGAATTGATCTAGATCTAAGATGGAAATATCCTAAGAACCCTAATTCTAGAGAGAAGAGGGAGCTTCTCTCTCTAGAAACTAACCTACATGATGCTACACTATAAACAATTGCTCCCCTCTTGCACAAGCTTGAATTCTGCATGAAATAGCATCAGAAATGAGTTGAGTTGGGCCCAAAGTGCTTCAAAAATCGCCCCCAGCGATTTCACCTTTAGTGGGCCACGAGCAGCATCGGCGCACACGCGTACAGTGCACGTGCGCGCCCCTGAACGCGAAACAACTATGGCACATTTTATATTATTTCGAAGCCCCAGATGTTAGCTTTCCAACTCAACTAGAACCGCCTCATTTGGACCTCTGTGGCTCAAGTTATGGTCGATTGAGTGCAAAGAGGTCAGGCTTGACAGCTTTACGGTTCCTTCATTTCTTCATGAGTTCTCCCACTTTGCATGCTTTTCTCCTCACTTCTTCCATCCAATACTTGGCTTATGAACCTGAAATCACTCAACAAACATATCAAGGCATCGAATGGAATTAAATTGAATTGAATTTAGCTATTTTAAGGCCTAAAAATCATGCTTTCACATTTAAGCACAAATCAAGGGAGAATTGCAAAACCATGCTATTTCATTGAATAAATTTGAGAAAAGTTGATAAAATCCACCAAATTAAGCACAAGATAAACCACAAAATTGGGGTTTATCACTAAACTTAGGGGAATTCTAACTAAAACTAATCACACCGCTGTATCCCACAGCCCTCGCCAACCTAACCTCTGTGAGATTCCATCACCACCGCCTACCTAACCTCCTCAGCACCAGACAATCACAATTAATGCAACCAAGTAAAACACAAGTAGGAGCATATAAAGCAAGTAGTTCAAGTTAGCAAATAGGCATGTTATTCATTTAGGCATACAATTACAAGTCGGCAAAGAATACAAACAGATAGAAAATGCACATGATAAATGCCTATACTATTGGCTCGTGATATCACTTGTCGGTCCATAAATGCCAACCCGACACATCCTTTCGGATGTCGCTTTTCTGCCGCACCCACGAATATAGTGTCGGGCACACTCTATTGACCCACGGATATAGTGTTGGGCACACGCTATTCACCCACGGATATAGTGCCGGGCACACTTGCATGCATAACCCAAGGATATGGTGCTTGGCACACTCTTGCAGCAGAAAAGATTATCAATCATAATTCAATCCCAGGGACATAATACCCTGCACACTATCATGCTTAACCCAAGGATATAGTGCCTGGCACACTCTCATTATTCAACAAGATCATCATTCCTCTTTGAGTCTTCAACTCATCATAACCATCATCAATTCATCACTTCCATTCCGAGCTCATTAGTTCATCAATTTCCTAATTCATTGTCAACAATCACCATATGCACCACTCTTCCTTCCCTCTCAACTAACTCATCTGCAATACACCAGAAACCTAAACCTCTATTTGCTAACTTTTCAAAGGAAAACCCAACTTAAATCCCTAGGACCTTTCCCATATTTCCATACTCAAAAGTAGGCCCAAAAGCCTTAAAATGGTGTTAAAGAAGCTTACAACCTTGTCGGGAAGGTAGAATAGTTGAAAACAAAATAAAATTTGAGAAACAGGGCGTGTGCGATCGCACAGGGGTGTGCCTGCACACGCCCAGGAAGATTTTCAAAGTGTGCGTACGCACAAAGGTGTGCGTACGCACAAGTACTGATCCTTCCCGGCTTGTGCGTGCGCACAGGGCTGTGCGTACGCACAGGTCGTAATTCTTCGTTGATGTGCACGCGCACAAGCTATGCTAACGCTGCAAACAGCACGCCCTTCCCTGCTTGTGCATACGCATAGGTCTGTGCGTCCACACAGATTAACATTTTTGCAGGGTTGTATGTGCGCACAAGGCTGTGCGTGAGCACATATCAGAAATCCTGAAATTCTGCAACCTTGCAGAATTTCAGATTTTCAACACCAACTTTGAATGATCATAACTTTCTCTACAAAATTCCAAATTTTGGAAACTTTATATCAAATCGAAGGGTTTTCAATAATCTTTAATTCTAATCCAAATCCAACAAATGTTGAAAACCAAGGCGAAAGTTATGATCAATTAAAGTTCACTAAAAATCCATTTTTACCCAAACCTCAAATCCTCAAATTTAACCATCTCTCAATTCAAAACCAAACCTAACCATGTTCAACCATCGTAAACCACTACTACATACAATATCTTACCATTTCATATCATCCTCCTCAGTTTCACACCTAAATTACTCAACCATTATGCCATATCTCACTACCAAATCCATAATTTCCTACAAAATCATAAATCCACACTCATAATCACAATCAACCAACAACAACCTCAACTACCAAAATAATTCCTCATAAATTGCAATAATCATTATCAAACCCTATCCACCATTAACCAAATCCATCATAAAGCTCATCAACACCAATAACATTCCCACAACTCATTATCAATCATCAACAACACCAACCACTCTCAATATCCAATAAATTCATCATTTCACAATAATATTTCACATCAATAAATTCTCATACATTGATCCATCACTTACCATCATCATCATCATAATACTCACCCAAAATCAACATTTTCCAACAATCATCATCAACCACAACAATTCAATAACACCAAAAATTAACATCAATTCACATATAATTATTCATACGCCAACAACATTCAATCCTATCTTAGGGTCAACTAGCCTAAGTGTCCAAAAACACTACATATTACACAAAGGAAACTGAAACCATAACTTGGCCATTTCTCAAATGCTCCAAACACCAAAACGAAACCTCCAAACTCGATCCAAAGCCTCGACCAACTCCAACAAACACCAAGGCTCAAACTAACAACACATATAGAACCAAAATCAAAATCTAGAAACCACAACATATAACACCACAAGGTTTTATGAGCACTTTACCTTTTCCAAAGAGGATTGGGATAATTTTCAACAATTACCCGCTACTAGTGATCACCTAAACAAGCAAAACCACAAAACTTACTCAAAACCCCAACCCAAAAATGTGCAGAAACTTAGGGCATAAAACTGGTATATGAAGTGAAATTTCTTACCAGATTTTATTAGGTAGAAAGAAAGAGCTCATCAAGAGCTTCGCGTGGCTGCAAACGGCTCGTCAATCGGAGCTCCGTAGCTCAAGTTATGGCTTCTGGAAGATGGTGATGAATAGTGTCACCCCTTTCTTCTCTCATCTCTCTCAAATCCGCGCCTCCCTCTCTTTTGGAGGTGAAAAATGAGCTGAAAGCTCATTAAACTCACTTATATATGTTGGGACTTGGGTCCGGTTTGGGTCCGGTCCAACCCGTTAGCATTTTTAGCACGTTTGGCCCACTTTGGTCCAAAACCTTTAAGATTAGTGTTCGGTTTTCGATTCTAAAATATTTTTCTCCTTTCAAAATAATAAATCAATTTTTAAAATATTATTTTCCAAAATACGCGGTACTTGACAGTCTAGAGCTGGTACTGCCAGCTTAAGCACCAGTACGCACTTTTACAAAAATATTTTCGAAAGGAATATATTTTCCAACTCAGAAAAATTCACTGAAACCAAATTTCACATTTGTACTTTCAAATTAAAACTTCTAAATTTTGAATCTATTCCGGGCACTAAAATTATTTCATACTAGGTGCTCATCATGCACTCTTAGCAACAATTCCCCTTTTTCAACATCTATCAATGCTCTGCCCGTAGCTAGGAAAGGCCTCCCCAGGATGATGGGAGTGTTAGGGTCCTCTTCCATATCTAAGATAACAAAGTCAGCAGGGAAAAAGAATTTTCCTACTTTTACCAACACATTCTCCACAACTCCAGTGCTTGCTTAATGGATTTGTCTGCCATTTGGAGAGCTATTCGAGTGGATTTCAGCTCAAGAATTTGAAGTTTCCTCATAAGAGATAGAGGCATCAAGTTTATGCTTGCACCAAGGTCACAGAATGATTTCTCAATAGTTACGTTTCCTATGGTACAAGGTATATAAAACCTTTCAGGATCATCTTTCTTCTCTGGTAAAGTTATTTGGAGGATAGCGCTACACTCCATTGTCATCTCAACAATTTGTCCTTCTTTCAAGGATCTTTTCTTTGTTAGCACTTCTTTCATAAATCTGGCATATAATGGCATCAGTTCAAGTACTTCTAAGAAAGGAATATTGATGCTGAGTGTTTTGAATATGTCCAGGAATTTTGAATATTGCTTATCCTCGTTTTCTTTCTTGAACCTTTGAGGGTATGGAAGTTTGAGGACATATGGATTCAGCCCTTCTTTCTTCTCTTGCAGCTGTGGTTTAATGATGTTCTTGTCTCCTTCTGAGCTTTGTGCATTCTTGGTCTTCTGATCCTCTTTACTTCTCTCCTCTGTCTCTTCTTGTGGAACTTCTCTGTGGTGTTTTCTCTGAATGATAGCTTCTTTGTCCATAGTCTTCTCATTTTCCGCTATGATTGCTTTGCACTCCTCTCATTTTGTAGCTCTTCCTTTGTCTCTTGGGCCTTTAGTGGCACAAGGGAAGGTTTTTGCTTGCTTCTCACCCATCTCAGCAATTTGTTTAGCCATTTGTCCCATTTGTCTCTCAAAATTTTTTATTGAAGCTTCTTGATCTTTTCTGGCCATCTCTTGAGTTTTAATGAGTTTTTCAATCAACATTTCTAAGTTGAAAATCCTTTGAGATTCTGGATGGGGCTCTGTGGGTTGTGATGGTTGTTGGTGGAAATTGTTTGAAAAATTGGAGGAGTTGTTTTGTGGATTAAATGGTGGTATGGAGAAGTTATTTTGGGGGGTTTGTGAAGTGTGATGAGGTTGGGTATGTGTGTCTTGTGGTTGTGTGTAGTGGTTGTTGTTAGTAGGGGATTGATTGTGCTTGTTTGTGTTGCCAAAACTATTGGAGTTGAAGTCCCTTTGTCCTTGATTCTAATGCTCACCCTATCTCAAGTTAGAATGAGGTCTCCAGGATGGATTGTGTGCATCACCATGGAAGTCATATTGGGATGAACTTGAGGTGTTATTCATGTATTGTAGGCATTGTTGCTCATAGTTGAGTGTCCCAATACCTCCTTCAGATTGATTCCATCCATGCAGGATTTGAGATTGGCTTTGTGTATTCACTGTAGCAAGTTGAAGTCCATCAATTCTCTTGGCCATCATCTCCATTTGTTGCTGAAGTTGTTGATGCATCTGCTTGTTTTGAGTCATGATTGCATTTACTCCTTCAAGTTCCATCACTCTCCTCTTTGGATTTGTGTCGTGGTGCCTCTCAGATGAGTAAATATATTGATTGTTGGCCACCATATTAATGAGATCTTGTGCTTCTTGGGCAGTTTTCATCATCTAAAGTGAACCTCCAGAGGAGTAATCTAATGCTTTTCTTGATTTCAGGGTCAATCCTTCATAAAAGTTTTGAAGTTTCACCCACTCACTGAACATCTCTGATGAACATTTCCTTATCAGGGCCTTATATCGTTCCCATGCCTCATAGAGTGATTCTCCCTCCTTTTGTATAAAGGTTTGCAAGAAAGTAAAGGAGCTGAAACTTAAATTGCAAGAAAGTTAAATGACTGAAACTTAGAGTGCAAGAAATTTAAATTGCTGAATCTAAATTGCATGGAAACTTAAATTGCATGAAGAATAAAGGGATTTGGGTAATGGAAATCAAAAGAGAGCTAGAAAATGTAAATTACAGAAAACTAAAGAACTCTCGGATAACACAATTTGAAAATATATCAATTCAGTACCAAGACAGAAAAGTAAAATTGCAGAGGAATTAAAAGGAGGTTGAAAACATAGATCTACTTTTGAATCCTAAGAGAAATTGACAATTTTCAATAGAACAACAAAACAGAAAGAAAATTTAGATCTTAAACGCTCTCTTAACAAAACAGAAAATGGAATTTGCAAAAGAAAGTAAAACAAGGGTTTAACTATGATAAGATCTTCAATTCTAAAAAGGAAAAGTAAATGAGATGAAGAAATTTAGCAGAATTTTCCAGTCCGAAGTACAAAGATCCAAAGCAGGAAGTAACAATTGCAGAAATTAGAAAGAAAAACAGAAAGAAAAAATTTAGATCTGATCCCAATTCTAAAATTCTAAAAAAAATGAAAACTAAAAAGAGAGCTCCCTAGGAAATCAAATTCCTAGCTATATATACACTTTCTGTTTCTAGATCTCAGCACTTGGAGTGGGCTTTTTGGCCTTTGAAGAACTGGAGAAAAATACCATTCTGATCCAGCTCCCAGTGGAACGTTGCATTTTCTAAGTGAGCGCAGTGTTCACTTTCCACATGTACGCGTCTCTGGCGTGTGCGCGCCCTTTTTGCATTTTTGCTCATTGACGTGTACGCGTCATGTACGTGTACGTATCACTGATAGCATTAGCTTAGTGAGCGCTACGTTGACTTAGTTAGCGCTGCCCACGCGTGAGGCGTCCTCTGCACATGCGTGTGGGTAGCGAAATATCCATTCCATGCTTCAGCACCAGTCACGCATGCGCGTGCTTCATCACAAATGCACCATCGACGCGTGCGCGTCATGCACGCGTGCGCGTCGATTCCAAAACTTTGCCTCCAACTTTTGAATCTTCGCACAAAAATGTTGGCTTGATGAACGTAGCGCTCTCTTTGAAATGAGCGCCATACACTACCACGCGTACGCGCCATGTGCGTGTACGCGTGGATCTTCGAATTTTGCCCCCTGACGCGTGAGCGTCCCGTGCGCATGCGCGCCACAAGTGAGCATGGCAC
The DNA here is from genome assembly GCF_003086295.3 of Arachis hypogaea. Classification (NCBI taxonomy): domain Eukaryota; kingdom Viridiplantae; phylum Streptophyta; class Magnoliopsida; order Fabales; family Fabaceae; genus Arachis; species Arachis hypogaea. Next base: position 46,714,311 of record NC_092047.1, read on the forward strand.
TCTTTATTTGAATGCAACGCTGCCCTGTGCTGAACCTTTTTCTCTTCATTTTATCACCTAAAATCAGCCAAACAAGCAATCAAAGTCTCACCAAAATCACAAGAATTTGCATCAATCATAATAATCATTTAATTCTTACATAAATCTCATGATTTTGTATAAAATAAATGATATTTGATTGAATCACAATAATCATGAAATTCCACTCCAACCACTTACTTCTTGTGCAGAAAGTGCATACAATCTAATAAAAGCAAGTAGAATGCTAGTAAAACTAGCATAAGATGACTTGTCATCACCCAGTCAGCAAAAATATTACCAAGGGATTTTCTAAACATCTCCTTAAACCTTTCCCAAGCTTCATATAGTGGTTCTCCTTCTTACTATCTGAAGGTCTGAACATCAGTTCTGAGCTAAGTCAATCTCTGAGGTGGAAAGAACTTGTTTAGGAACTTAGTGACCAAGTCCTCTCATGTGGTTATGCTCTCCTTGCGCTGATTTTCTAACCACTGCTTAGCCTGATCCCTTACAGCAAAAGAGAAGAGCAACAGACGATAAACCTCATCCGTGAGACCGTGACGCCATTCGTCTTGACAGTGTCATATATTTGTAGGAAATTGGAGATGAACAGATTAGGATCTTTCTATGCACTTCCACTGAATTGGCAGTTTTGTTGAACCAATGTGACAAGCTGGGGCTTTAATTCAAAATTGTTGGCTTGGACAGTGTGTGTGATGATTGATGAATGGAAAATTGATGGTGTAGAATTTCAGAAATGAAATCTTGTTGCAAGTATAGTTTCTAAACCAACAATAATCCTTTCATACAAAGATTTAGTTGTCACAAGTAACAAACCCCTATAAAAATAACCGAAGTATTCAAACCTCGGGTTGTTCTCCCTAGAAATTTCAATAAAGTGTTCTTGTTATTGGTTATGAAGTATCTTTGAGATTTTTAAGATGAGAAACAAGAAAAGTAAATGGCAATGGAAATCAAATGACAAAAAAAAAAAAGAGGTCTTGGCAAGGTTTGGTGGTCAATGATCTCTATCCTTATCACGAACCACAACATGATAATTGCAAGGATCAATCCCATTAAATCATCCTTTAACAAGAAAAGGAAAGTCAAATGAGCTATATCAATCCAAGTCCATAAGTCCTAGCTATTCACTAATTGAATTAATGAGAGCTAGAGTCGATGGCTACCAACTATCAATCACTTGGACATTAGTAACTCAAGAATTCCTAAGTTACCTTCCCAAGACAAGAACATAAAATTCTACTCTAACATCCTTCCAAGCATTTTGTTAAACACTTGGAAGGCATAAAAGGAAAGTAAAATCAAATTGCAAGAAAAGTAAATCTACACTACTCAACTGCAAGGAATTAAACAACAACAAAGCAATTCAACAATAAAGGAACATGAATCATAAATTGCATTAAAAGAAAAATAGAGGAAACAAAAGTGCAACATAAAAGTAGAGAATTACAAGAATTAAATGCTAAACTAGGGAGAGGAGAGCTAGAGGAACAATAATTTGTAAAGGAAAAGTGAATCAAAGCATGAAATTAACCTAGATCTAAGAAATCCTAATCTAGATCTAACCTAATTCTAAAGAGAAGAGAGAGCTTCTCTCCCTAGAAACTACCTCTAACTAAAACTAGAAACTAAAAGTGTCTAAAAGATGTGAAAAGATGTCAAAAGATGTGAACTCCTTCAATCCTTGGTCCTTTTAAGCTTTTTTCCGCCAAAATTCCACTCAGAATTGGGCCAGGAAACCCTCCAAAATCGCTGGGCACGATTTCATTAAAGAAGTCACGTGCGAGCGTCGACGCGTACGCGTCGCTTGGCAGTTTGCGTTCCACGCGTACGCGTACACACATGCGCGTCTGCTGCACGTGCGCGTGGGGCGAATTTCTCCCAATCCTTGATTTTGCATGATTTCTCCACTTTTTATGCTTTTCTCTTCATTCCTTTGATCCATTCCTAGTCTTTTCAACTTGAAATCACTCAACAAACACCTCAGGACATCTAGTGGAATCAAAGGTGAATTAAAATTAACCAATTAAGGGCCTAAAAGCATGTTTTCACTCTTAAGCGCAAATTAGGGAGAATATATAAAACCATGGTATTCTAGTAAATAAGTGTGAGAAAAGGGTGATAAAATCCCCTAAATTCAGCATAGAATACACCCCCAAATAGCGCTGCATTAATGATGCTACTCCCATAACTATTTGGGTTGGGATTAATGTAAGAGCCAAGAGTCCTCCTAGGTGCATTAGCATCAATATTCTCTGCCATGTGTGGCTCAGAAAATTCTTCTTCAACCACTTCTTCAATCTCTTCTTCAACTCTTTGGTTTCTAGCTTGTTTTCTCTGCTGCTGAAGAGTCCTTTCGATCTCTGGATCAGGGCACAGATATCCTCTAATGGTGACAGGGCACAGATACTCTCTAATGGTGACAGGGCACGGATCCCCTATAATGGTATTAATGCGCAACAGAGAGACTGTGCCCGGATTAGCTACCGGACACATCGGGTTGGCTTGATAACCGACAGATGAGACTCATCAGCCATAGGATAGGCATGCATCATATGCATCTATGTGTTTATTTGGTGTGCTTTGTTTGGAATGCCTAACTGATTGCATAAACTACTTGCTACCTATTTATCTGCTGTATCTGAATCTTGATTGTGATTTTCTTGCACATAATAATTGTGTTTGAAAAAAATGATTCATGTGGTGGTCGGGAGGTTCGGAGAGTTGGAAACGGGAGTATTAGATAGTATGAAGATTCTTAGTTAGTTGCTTAATTCACTTTTGGTTTAGTTATGTTTTTATAAGATTAAATCATATGTCAGAAGTTCTAGGATCGCCTTCAGTTTTTCTGGGACATTATATGTTAGAGATGTAGGCACTGTTACCATGCTGAAAAGCTCTGGTTCTCACCCCATATATATTTTGGTTATGTTTATATATGTAGATACTTATTATCTCTACTACTTATGAATATGATGTATTAACTTCCTCTTAGAGGTTATTTTGGAGAAATAGGTCCTGTAAACTTTGTATTTTGGGCTTATTTTGGGTTCTCTTATATATATATATACATACTTATGTGCTCTGGCCAGTTTGCCTTCGCGAACCGAGTTAGAAGCTTTGTTATTTGTATCTTGCAAACTCTCTTTAGTATATAACCATGTTAGTTTACTCTTATCTTGTTTCTTTACCGCTAACGTTGACGTGAGTGTTGTGCTTTTCTGTTTAATGCTTTTGCTTTAACTTTCCTTCATAGGCTCCTAGATATATATCCTTTTTTCAACTATATTATGTATATAATTTTATTCTTAGAGGTCGTAATACCTCACCACCTCTGTCTTATGACTTAAGCATAAGATTCCGTGTGGTAGGGTGTTACACAACACATACAAACTCATTCATACTTCATTCACAACTCATATACCACTTACACAATTCAATCAACAACTCTTTCAGTTCATTACTATCTTAAAGTTTTCTAGCCTAATTTTTCACGTAATATTATATGTTAACTATGAGAACCAGAACCATACCTTGGCCGATTCCTCCCTAAGCCTGAAACACCATAAAAACCTCTCCTCCACAAGTTCCAAGTCTTCAAATATCAATGCCGCAAGCTCAACCACTAAAATTTCATTCCAAATCACCAATTGGTTTCCAAATCAACATGAAACACAATCTAATTCATACTATATCACTATAATTAACATAGGGTTCACTAATCTAATAATTTTACAAAGGTTTAATAGTTTCTTATCATACCCACAAGTGTATTAGATGAAACCTAGTGATTACCCGCTGCTAGAGTTCACTTAAACCATGAAAATCATTCAATCCCTCAATACCAAAATCCAAAATTTTTGAATTTGTATAAAAGATAGCTGGGTGACTGATAAACCCCAATTTTGTAGTTTATCTTGTGCTTATTTTGAGGGATTTTATCAACTTATCTCACATTTATTCAATGAAATAGCATGATTTTGTAATTCTCCCTAAATTTATGGTTAAGAGTGAAAACATGCTTTATAGGCCATAAAATAACTAAATTTAATTCACTTTAATTCCATTTGATGCCTTGATGTGTTTGTTGAGTGATTTCAGGTTCATAAGGCAAGTATTGGATGGAAGAAGTGAAGAGAAAGGCATACAAAGCGGAGAATTCATGGAAAAACAAGGATTTGGAGTGCTTAGAGCGAGGCACACGTGTGACAGACACGTACGCGTGAAGAGGTGCATCGTCGAAGGTGACGCGTACGCATGAGAAGAAAATGGCAGACGACGCGTGCGCGTAACCCATGCGTACGCGTCATAGCCAGCACGTGACCTCATTAAAGTGAAAACACTAAGAGTGATTTCTGAGCTTCCCATGCCCAAATCCAACTCATTCCTGAGGCTATTTCATGCAGAATTGAAGATTAGACACAGGGGGAGCAATCATAGTGTAGTTTTTCATCATATTGTAGGTTAGAATTCTAGAAAGAGAAGCTTTCCCTTCTCTCTAGAATTAAGGGTAGTTTAGGCAAAATTTCCTTAGATCCAACTTTTAATTCTTGTTTTGATTTAGTTTTCCCTTTTTAATTCCTTGTTATTACACCTTTGCTCTTCTAGTTCTTGTTGTTAATTTCCTTTTCATGTCAATTTTATGATTGATGCATTCTTGTTGATTTCAATTCCTTTTTAATGTAATTTTATATTTCTATGTCTCTTGATGTTTACCTCACTTGCTATTGTTGATTTCTTGCTTTTGTTAGTTATAGTTTTCATTAATTTTAGCCATTTTGAGATGTTTACTTTTATTGCACACTAGGTGTTTGTTAAAATGCTTTCTCTATCTATTGAGTAGTTTTCTTTACTCTTGGCCTAGGCTGAAGGAATTGAGTGACCTTGAGTCATCGGGTCTCATTGATTTGGTGATTTGAGAATCCTATGTGATCAATTTGATAACCATTGACACTAGCCTAATACTAAGTCAATTAGTAGCTAGGTTAAGACTTATGGATTGATGTTGATCAAGCCTATTTGACTTACTTCAAGCATAGAAGTAGACTTAATGGGTTGGTCCCTCATAATTGTCAATACATGATTTGTAGACAAGGATGGTGATCTCAAATTCCTATGCCAAGCCAAGAGTTCTTTCCCTTTCTTTATTAGTTCTTGTCATTTACTTTCTTGTTATTTACTTTTTATCAAACCCCCTTTGCCCCTTCACAGCCAATAATTTATCACTTCATTGCAATTCCTTGTGAGACGGTCCGAGGTTTGAATACTTCGGTTAATTTTCATTGGAGTTTGTACATGTGACAACCAGTTTATTAAAATTTGATTTGAGCATTACTTGTCGGTTGGGAACTATACTTGCAACGAAGTTATTTCCTCTTTTACCGAGAAGAAATTCTTAGCCGATGGTTTTGCTTTTTCAAATTTTTGGCGCCATTGCAATTTTATCTTCCCACGCGTGAGCGTGGACGACGTGCACCTGTCGTATCTTAATAATGCCACCTCCATTACTAAAACCTGAGAGTTGTGCGGGTACTGTGCGAGTGTTGTGCGATGAGCACAATTGACCTCCACGCGTATGCGTGACTGACGCGTACGCGTCACCATCTAATTTCTACTTCTCACGCGTGTGTGTCACCAATGCATACGCGTCGTCTCCTCATGCTACAATTGTAACGACCCAATTTCTGGTATGTCATGATTATACTAGAAACTGAGCGCTACCAACTTGTCTTCCTAATTATTATCTATTATTTATTAAATGAGACTGACTCGTTGTTAAAGGTGTAGTTATTTTTCGAGGTATTTTTTTTTTGAAAATGTTTGGATTAACAAACAGAATCATTCATAATTAGTTCACAAATAATAACAGATAAAATAGTTATAAACAACCACACATAAATATATCTCAAGCAGTTGATAACATTCCGTGATCCAGCCTTTATTAGAGTATAGACTTTTAGTTAGAACACCATAGATATAGCTAGGTAATAACTATATACATATATATACATACAACATCCCAGGCCCTGACCTATCCAAAAAGTCCCTAAGCTGGCGCCCAGACTAGCCTAGACTCTATACTCAACTAGTCCCTCTAAACTACTAAAGCGAGGGAAAGTATGTTCTAAGTCTTCAAACTCAAGTCAGGTAGAACGTCATCAAAAGGTGAGACATTATCTACTACTCCTCTGCACAATCAGATATTGCCGTATGACGTCTCTCTGGTACCTCATCAAGTAGTCACATAACAGGAGTCTTGTACACAGGTTTTAGTTTAAAGTTCACGTACAAACGGGGTGCAGACGTTGGCTGGTCTCACAGTATACATATAAACAGAGAACGAGATTCACCCTAGACTCAGAAGACTACCTAGAGCGGAATACATTTGCGAACGGTCATCAGTGAACTACGGAAGGGTAATCATGCTTCCATCTGGGGGGGAAGGGAGAGAGAAGGGGTAAGAACTGGGGAGTTCTTAGTAGGGCCAGGGTTATTAGTTAAGTTCATTAATTCTGTGTTGTCTCATAGACGAATAGCAAAATACAGTGAAGTAGTAAACAAAAGATACAGATAAATAGAGAAAATAGAGAAAACAGATAGCATAACACAACCAGAAGAATACAAGTAAATAATACAAACACTGGGAATAGAATACAAACGAGGAAATCATACATTCATACAACAATTATAACAGAGGAAATGCACAACCAAGTATGATGCATGTCTGTCCTATGCAGGCCATGAGCTCACGTGTCGGTTTACACCATGCAGCCCGACATTACCCAGAACTAGTCCAAGATATGGCTTATTCTCTGTAGGTGAACTTCGGCCTACAGAAATAGCACTCCTGTAAGTGAACTTCGGCTTACAGGAATAGTCTAAACACAACACAACAACTTTCTGTATGTGAACTTCGGCCTACAAAAATAACACTTCTGTAAGTGAACTTTGGCTTACAAAAATATTTTGAACACAACACAACAATTTTCTGTAGGTGAACTTTGGCCTACAGAAATATCACCTTTGTAAGTGAACTTCGGCTTACAGAAATAGCGCCCCTTTATGTGAACTTCGGCTTACAAGTATCACAACTCTCTGTAGGTGAACTTCGGCTTATAAGAGCAATACCCTGAGATACACAATTGATATTCACTGCAGGTAAGCTTCAACCTACAAGAATAACAACTCACTGTAGGTGAACTTGGGCCTACAGGACCTCTAGGGCCAACTGAAAAGCAGCAGGTGAATATACAATAGAATATCATGCCACAAGGCTTAACTCTTTATTTTTACACTCTTTTCCTCTATTCTCTTTGTTATATTACTCTTTTCTCTTTGTCTCTTTGCTCTGCTCTGGTTACTCTTTTCTCTATATCTCTTTACTCTGTTCTGATTACTCTGTTTAACATATGTATTTGAAGCTTATGTAAATTTTTATATGAATAGTTAGCCTGTCCCACGTATAGGTTCATTAAGTCTATACTGAAACAGTTTAACTTTTCATATTATACCTAACCTTAGGCGCTCTTCAAGAACTAACTATGTTGCCCTAATTCGTTCGTTAATCTCTGTTTGTTTCTGTCATTAAAACCTTACAGACTTTTTCTTTGATTTTCATTTCTTCTTTAACTTTTTATCTTTCCTTTATCTTTGCCTCACTAATATGTTATTACCACTTCCTAAGTGTTTTATGACGGCCATTATGAGATTCTGCGCTTAAAGTTGTCTTTCTAAAGCTTTTACGAAAAACTGGCTTTTTCGCATTATTTTATTATTTTATCATTAAATTTTTAAGATTTACCTTACCTTTACCTTTTAACCTTTAAAATTTACTTTTTACCCTGGTAACTTTTAATATTTTTACTTTAACCACCCTAACTTTTAATATTTACAAAATAACCCCTCAAACAACAAAATAATTACAACCTTGCCCTTTTTAAGATCTAAAAGGTGTTCTTCATTATTTTTCACCACACTAAAAGTATTCTTCGTAAATTTTTCAGATTCTTTCTCTGTTTTCACCCGTTTTTCAATCTTTTCAGCAACCGATTTTTACCATAATTCATAATAAATTAGCAGCAACCAAAACCCCATATTTTCCCCTTGATTAAAACACAAATTCAACCCCAATTTGATTCCTAGGGTTTATTTTTCCAGCAGCAATGAAGAACACAAATTCAAAGTTGAATATCATCAATTTCATCAAAATTTCACCAAAATTTCAACAAGAATCACTCATATAAACAATCAGTTTCAAGCATAACCAAATCATATCATAATCACACAACTCATACACAATTAATCAAGATTAATTTTACCAAATGCTACCTTGATTTTCTGCTCTAAATCCGGTTACTCTTTGAAGTGTTCTTAAAGCACTTTTTCCTCCTAAAACACATCAAGAACAACTTTGAATCCATAAAATCTCAACTAACCAAACCTTAATAAAAATGTTAGGAAGGTATTCCTCACCTTAAAATTTCTGGTAATTGAAGATTCTTGGCTCACAAGTCAAGCTAAGCAAGAGATCTAAGGAAGAACATCAAGAAAACACATGTTCATGCATGTTTCCTTGAAAACCGAATTCAAAGGGGAAAGGAACAACCATCTCACCTTATTTCAAGCCTTGATAAGTTACATGGTTATGTAGAAGAAGAAGAGAGGATCATTTTGGTGAAATCAGAGCTTTGATTTGAGTTTTAGTTCAGAAGAAATTAAGCTTTGAAGATTAAGTGTTCATGAAGTTTTCTCTCTTTTCTATCCTTTCAATTTCGGCCAAAGTGAGTAAATCACCAGCCTTGGAGTGTTTTGGGAGTGTAAGGTGAGTTGTGATTGGTTGGCTTGGAGGTGGATTAAAATAATATTCAAATATATCAGGTGTATAACTACTAAAACTAGATGTATCGGAACACTTGTAAAAACATCTCTAAAAATTTTTTTTCTGAGCTACTAGCATAAAATGACACTAGTAACATATTTAATATGAGAATAAAACATGTATGATGAGACCTTAGAATTTATAAGGTCATCAGAGAGTGCTGGTGCTAAGCTGCACCAGTAAACTGTGAACCCGGTTAAACCGATTTTCTGTTTTTAACAAAAACTTACCAGGTAATATTATATTATCATTCAAGAAGCTTCTAATACTAATATAATGATAATATTCTACTATTATCTTTCTTATCTTATGAATCGAGTTCGGTTCGTCAAACAGAGACTATTTACGAAAACTAGAATCAAAACTCCTAATCGATACGGTTTAAAAACTAGGTTCTTCATGATTGCATTGTCGAGCTTATCTCAAAAGAGATTCTAGCTTAAAGATGACATAATGACAATGAGGATTGAGATGCTTGATGATACAGCAAAGGTGTTCCCTTTACTGATCTTCCAGAGAAATCCGTGCCTTCAGAAAAGAACTCGCGTACTCGAAAACGAGGTTGCTAGAGCAATCCACGCATGCGCGTGGCCGACGCTTACGTGTCGCTTTTCTTCCCCTTTCTCATTCCTTTATCTTCCTTTCTTCCTCCTTTCTTACTTTCTCCTTCTTTATTTCTTTAACTTCTCATCCTTATTCTTTTTCAGTCTCTTTTACTTATTGCATTTGCATACTTTCAGTCATTGTATTTTAACTTTGTGCATGTTTTTATTTTCCTTTCTAAGTTTGCTATTTTTCCATTGGTGTTAAATTTTCTTACCCACCTGTTGAATATTTTTTTTCCATTGTTTTGGTGCTTTGTGACTTGTTTTATATTGTTGGGTGATATTATTTATAGGTCAATGCTAATCATTTATGACACTTGTATTCCTTTTGCATTGATATGAACTTATATTGTCTTTCATGACCAACTTTCTCTCCCTCATTGTTGCAATACTTGCACTATTGATATACCATTTGCCTATATTGCTCTCTCACTTGCATGTTGTAGCTACCATGTAGTTGAGAACATCACTATTATTTGGAATTATTCTACCCATATTTTATTTGTCTTCATATCTTTGTTTGTGGGTTATTCTTCTTCTTTTTTCTCTTCTTTTAGGAAGGCCACCAAGAAAGAAAACGGAAAACTTATAAATGGGGCGACGAACAAGTAGTGCAGAACAATCTTTGGAGAAAGCGCATCAGTTGTAGCTACACTAGTCCACTTCCACATCTTTGCATGCACCAAGGACGGTGCAATCTTTAAGTGTGGGGAGGTCGATACCGACTTCCGTGGGTAAATACTTCCTGTCTCAACACCAATGTTTATTTTCTTTATTAGATTAGTTAGTTGCTTGCATGTATGTACTACTTGGTTGGAGTGATGAATTCTTTTCCAAGAAACTATTTTATAGCATTTCACTAATTTGAATTAAAAATTTTTGCTTTTGTTGAACTTGCTTGAAGAATTTTATTTTGGAACATGGTTTAGAGCTCGAACACACAAAACCAGTGAGATTTTGAGCCTATTTAATTGGTTGCATTTTATCAACCAATATTCTATTTTTGGTGTGTGTTGTTCTCTCTAAAATTATGATCTTTGTCTTGCTTAATTCTATATTTCTATTGTTTGATGTATGTATGAACCTACGTGATTGAGGCCTTTGTTTCACTATAGCTCACATACCCATATGGCCTTACCCTTTCATTATCCTTTGCAAACCAATGTTGAACCTATTTCACCCCATCTGTTCTTTACTTTAGCACATCATTAACTCTAAGCGAAAAACAATAAATGACATTAATTTGAATCCTTAGTTAGCTTAAACTAGTGAGAGTGCTCATGATTTAAGTGTGGGGAAGTTGGGTTTGGAAATATTTAGTTTGGGAATTGAGTATGCTAGACCTTTTTGTGAAAATGTGAAAAAAATGTTGAGGACATGTTCATGCATTCAATACCTTAATCATATGTATTGAGAAAAACAAAAGAAAAGAAAAAAGAAAAAGAAAAAAAAAGAGAAAAAGAAAATAAAAAGAGCAAATAATAAAAGGGAGAAAATGCCCCAAAGTAAATGGTGGTAGCAATGCATATAAGTTGTACTCAAATTCGGATGCATGAATATCTGGGAAACATAGTTAATAGGTAGTTAGATTTTGTATGTTGATTACATGGATTGTCTTAAGTTAGGTGAGAAATTTAGGTTAATTAAAGATTCAGATTTTAGTCCACTTGACCAAATACAATCCTACCTTGACCCTAACCCCATTACAACCCTTAAAAGACCTCTTGATATGTGTATTCGTGCATTAAATTTTTGTTGATTGGTACAAGAAGAGCAAGCCTTGGAAAGCAAGGTTAGTAGAGAATTGAGAGAATCGAACCTTAAACACTTGAGTGATTAGAGTGTATACACTTCCGGTGAGGGTTCGATGCTCGATTCTTTGTTCCCGGCTTTCACGAGCTTTCTTCTTGCACGTCTACTTGTACTTTATTTTGGAATTTGAATTAGTGGAATTCAGTTCATATTTGTTTTTGGAAGGTTAATTTACTTTTAACACAGTGGGTAAAAGTATTTTGTATTTAGTTGCATTCATATAGATAGGTTGCATTTCATAAATTCTATCATTCCTCTTCACTCCTTTATAGCTTCTCTTGAGCTTAGCATGAGCACATGCTAATCTTTAAGTGTGGGGAGATTGATAAAACACTATTTTATGATTTATTTTGTATTGAATTGAGTGGATTTTATCCATTATTCTCGCACTTATTCATATAATTCGCATGTTTTACATTTTCCTTCCTAATTTTATGCTATGATTGAAAACATGCTTCTTTGGCCTTAAATTTGCTAATTTTAATCCTCTCTTATTATCATTCATTACCGTGATATGTGTGTTAGGTGATTTCAAGTTTTCCAGGGCAGGAACGGCTTAGAGGATGGAAAAGAAACATGCAAAAGTGGAAGGAACACAAGAAATGAAGTATATTAGAATCAGACAATGATTCACACGCATGGACGACGCAGACGCGTGACTGGTGCATTCGGCAGATGACGCGCATGCGTGGCTGACGCCTACGTATGGCCAGTGAAATGTCCAGCGACGCGTATGCATGACAGAGCGTCATGTGGTGCATTAAACAGAAAACGTTGAGGGCGATTTCTGGGCTGCTTTTGACCCAGCTTCAGGCCCGAAAATACAGATTAGAGGTTGCAGAGTGGAGTAGAAAGGGGGGGAATCATTCACTTCTCATTCATACAATTTCATGTTTTAGATGTAGAATTCTAGAGAGAGAGGAGAGGTTTTTAGTCTTGTTCCTTCTCAAATTCAGATTTCTACCTCGCTTTAATTTAGTTTTCTTCTACTTTTATTTGTTCTAGTACCTTAGTTATCTTCTCCTGTTTATTTCTTTCAACTTGTTGCCCTCATGTTATGCACTCTTGCTACTCTTGATTTTATTAATGCAATTCATACTTATATGTTATTAATGCTTTATTTAATTTGTGTTATTGATTCCTTGCAATTATTGGTCTTAGTTTTTACATTCTCTATTTACTTTTCTATGCTTTTATTTTGTGCCTTCCAAGTATTTGATAAAATTCTTGGATGAATTTTAAATTAGATTTTTGTATTCTTAGCTTGGATTGAGTAATTTGGAGACTCTTGAATTGTCAAAGTCTCTTATTGGTTGGTGACTGAAAGTTCCTAGTTGGCTTGAACTTCACTAACTCTAGTCTTTGATTAGGACTTGTGAACTCAAGTTTATTTGCTCACTTAACTTTTCTTCAATTGTTAAAGGTTAACTAAGTGAGAGTAATTTGCAATTACCATCACAATTGACAATGATAATGAGGATAGGAATTCCAAGTCTCAACCCTTTCTAGGACTTTTCTTAGTTGTTAGTTATTTTCTTGTTATCTACGTTCCTTGCTTATTAAACTCAAAACCCAAAAATATACTTTCCCATAACCAATAGTAAGTAGACTTCCCTACAATTCCTTGAGAGATGACCCGAGGTTTAAATACTTCGGTTAATTTTATTGGGTTTGCTTAAGTGACTGATAAACCCATATTTCATGAGTTCTTTTGTGCTTAATTCGAGTGATTTATTCAACTCTTCACCTACTTATTCACATTAATTGCATGGTTTTACCTTCCCTTCCTTATTATGTCATATTGTGAAAAACATGTTTCCTAAGCTTTAAAAATTAATTATTTTAATTACCTTTGTTTCCATTCGATGCCGTGATTAGTGTGTTGAGTAGTTTCAGATTTTCGAAGGCAAAATGACTTAAAGGATGGAAAAGGAAACATACAAAAATGGAAGGAAAAAGCAAAACGGAGCTTTGAAGGAAACTGGTATTCACGCGATCACATGGATGACGCGATCGCATGTCAAGCACGAATCAGCAGCGACGCGGCCGCATGACTGACGCGACCGCGAACCTTAAGCAGAACGCACATGACGCGGTCGCATGACTGACGCGACCGCGTGGCAAGGAAAAGCTCAGAATGACGCGACCGCGTGACCCTCGCGGACGCGTGACAGAGGCCACGCACCAGAAATTACAGAATACGCCCCCAGTGAATTCTGAAGCCCTTTTTGGCCCAGATCCAAGTACAGACAGCATAGACCAGAGGTTATAAAGTGTGGGAATGCTTCCATTCAAGGAGAGCTCGCCAATTTCTAGTTTTCATGATTTAGATTTAGTTTAGAGAGAGATTCTCTCTCTCTCTTAGGATTTAGGACTTCTTCTTGTTTTGGAAGTAACTCTGGATCCAGGTTTTAATGTTCTTTTATTTTAGTTTTACTTTTATTTATTTATTCCAACATTTGAATTGATTATTATAATTTGATTTATGAATTCTTCCATGTCACAGATTGTTCTTTGAATTAATGATATTTGAGGTATTTTCAGTTTATGATTGTTCTCTTTGATTTAAGTTGCCATTGCTTCCCATCTAAGGACGCTTTTATCATTCCAGCAATTTTACTTTTTCCCCTATTGGTTCTGGTTAAGAATTCAGTAACTCAACAGTTATTTAACTCAACATAATTAATAATCGTTATCTTTCTAATTGAGCTGAACTTAAGTAATCCCAACCTTTTCTTAGGAAATAAATAGGATTCGAAGGTCAACTAATTAGTCCCTTGACTCACCTTTGCTTCATAGGTTTACTAAGTGGAATTAAGATAAAACTTTCATTATTGTTGAGAGGGATAACTAAGTTGGACTTATAATTTCCCTTATCTTGCCAAAAGTTGTTTTACAGTTATTATTTATTTTTAATTGCCATTTAATTCACTCGTCATTTAAATTACTTGCTTCTCACCTTCTAAACCCCGATTACAACCTTTATAACCAATAATAAGAACATACTTCCTCGCAGTTCCTTGAGAAGACAACCCGAGGTTTGAATACTCGGTTAACAATTTTTAAGGGGTTTGTTACTTGTGACACCCAAAACGTTTGTACGAAAGGGATTTTTGTTGGTTTAGAGACTATACCTACAACGCGACTGTTTTTATGACATTCTTTACTGGCAGAAATCACGATCGTCAAAATGGCGTCGTTGTCGGGGAACTGCTAACGTGTGCCTTATTATTGGTTATTGTAAATATTTTTCTTTTGCTTGTTTATTTATTTTTGTTTTTCCTTTTTATGTTTATTTGCTACATTGAACTTTCACCCCTCTCGCTTTGAGTTTGGTTCTAATATTGTTAAAGGAAATAGAAGTTACAGCAGGAATGTGCATCAAGGTCAGACCAATCAAGGATGGATGGAACCAAGAGGATCTAATCAACCCTTTTGGCAGCAACACCCTCCGAGATATCCTGGACAAAGACCATTCTACCGTGCATACCCAGCTGAAAGACATGGTGGACAACCTTGTAACTACCAACAAGCCCCACCCCGTGCATATGAACCATCCTTTCAACATAACCTCGAACCACCACACTCACAAGCTTTTCTTCACCATTCGCCATCATATGATCCTCCCTTACCGCAATACCAATCCAATCGTTCCCAATCATCACCACTTTCCTTTGTATCATGTCCAAGTCCGGCAAACCGCGAAGCAGAGGATCGCCTAAAAGAAACAGTAATTAAATTTCAAACAACTATTCAACAACTGGAGCAAGCACTAATTCAATGGGCCACTAGGCGCTCAAATATACAAGGATCAACCACAGCTCCGTGTGGACAGCCCGATGAAGAACGTAGCATGAAAGAAATACTAGAGACTCCAGTGGACAAGACAGAGAATGAATTCCTACTAGAACAAGTGGAAGAAGCTATCATTGTTCAAGAAGAAGAGTTGGTTGAAGATCTAGGAGATGCTGAACTTCCTTGGGAATCCAGAATTGAGGAAAACTCCATCCAAGATGCTACAGTTGATGCTAAGGAGGATACCGTACAATCTCCAAGGCAAGTCGTTTACGAAGAATCAGACGGAATAATCCAAGAAGCAAATTTCCTTGATGATGATAGTCACAAGTCTAGTTCTCCTAGTGATGAACTTGCGTCCGCGAGTGAATTCTCTGAGATCGAAGAATTTTCCCCAAGTGAATATGAAGATGATGCGGAGGTAGATTTCTCTCAACCTCCAATCTATGACTCGAGTGATGAGGAAGACATAGAAGACTTTGACCAGGATACAGATACAATTGGAGATCTTTTCAAGGAAGTGGAAGAATTCACAGAGGAGCACAAGGAAACAGAACTTGCAGAACCACCAAAGACACCTATCCCCAGGCCATTACCACCTAATACAAGCTTCAAGTGGGTACAATCCTTAACTTATAATTTTACTTATTCACTTGAATATGGTTTGCTTGAAACAGATGGCCAACTTAGAGCTCTCTGCGGCTTTAAGAGTAAGAGGGAATTGGCTCGTACTCAGAACTGGTACACCAGGTTCAATAAGGTTCCACGCCTCACCTCGAAGTACACGGATTGGTATCATGCTCAATTGCATGGATCACGGAGAACGTTTGGTCACCACGGTGAGATTCTACTTTTTAACCCGCCCAAATGGAAACACACAAATCAAAACGGAGGCGAATCTAAAAACACAGCTTGGGATCATGAATTATATTCTGACATTCGTCATCCTGGGAGGCTGAATATCTGTTTGAAGCTGCTCAGAAGCTTCACATGCCTAGTTTGGGACCCCGGAGGCTATTGGCATTCCAAGCACTGGTGGAAATTTTTGGACGAATTTAAACATAAACCACCATAACAGGATACTCTTCCAATGTTCAACTTAAGGACTTTAACTAGAAGTGCTAGGTGGGAGACAACCCACCATGGTATGGTCGCTTCTTTTTCAATTTATTTCTTGTTAATTGCTTTCATTTTTCCTTTTTCATTTAATTTATTAAATCTGGAATCATGCATAAGCATTCATGATAGTTATTGCATTCTGCATTTTTCATGCATAAAAAAAAAGGGGATGCACGACGCGACCGCATGCCCCATGCGATCGCGTCATATCGCGGAAAACACCACCCATGCGACCGCGTGACCCACGCGGCCGCGTGACCCACGCGGCCGCGTGACCCACGCGGCCGCGTGATATATATATCGGCGTAAGGATCCAACGAACAGAAAGTTGGGCTGGAATCGTGCGGCTCTTGTGCGTTTCGCACAAATTAGCCCACGCGATCGAATGCCCCATGCGATCGGGTCACTTACCCAATACCAATCCCACGCGATCGCGTGAGCGACGCGATCGCGTCGCATGGATTGCATACCACCCCAAAAGGAGACAGAGAGTTGCGCTAAAACGGCGCTGGAGTCGTGCGTTTAGCACAAATTCCAGCGACGCGATCCCGCGACCCACGCGATCGCGCGACCCACGCGATCGCGTCACCCTTCTTTCCCCCCTCTCATGCGATCGCGCACCCCACCTGATCGCGTCACTCCCATTTTTGTCCCAACCACGCGACCGCGTGCCCCACGCGGCCGCATGGATTCAAAAATATAACCCCCCAGCCCGCGAACCTATCAGTCGCGAGCCCCCCCACCCCCAACCCTCTTCTCCCTCTCTGCTCCCTCTCCCTCCAACCACCACCCAGCCGCCACCGCCGGCCACCCAGACGCCGCCGCCACCCCGTACGCCACCGCCCCAACCCCCTCCCCTCCCTTCTTCTCCCTTCCTCCTCTCTCCTCCCCTCTCCACCACTACCTCCGCGACCACCGCCCCCACCGACGGCCACCCAGCCGCGCCCCACCTCTCTCTCCGCCACCCAACCGCACCCCCCTTCTTCTATCACCAACCAAAATCCCTCGCCGCCACTACCCCCATCAGCAGCCACCGCAACACCGTGCCCCGCCACTGCGCCGGAAGCCGCCGCAGCCACCTTCTTCCCCATTCCACCCCTTCCGCCTACCAGGTTCCGCAAAACGCAACCCCCTTTTATCCGTTCATCGTTTTTCTGTAATTTTTTTTCCGTTTCTGTTCATAATTAGGATAGATAGATTTGCATGTTGTAGTGGAATTTTTAGGTTGTTAGGTAGCTTAGGCTGTGGTTAGTAGATCTAGGTCTGTTTACTTGCACTGTTTTTACTTCTGTTTTATCCTATGTGCAAATCTGTTGCTGCTATAATCATGATTCATATGCTGCTTTCTTGTATGTTGCTGCTGTTTACATTGAGTTTTTATGTTTATTTTATATCTATGTACATGCAGCTTGATTTTTTTAATTCATATGAACTGATATGATTGCTGTTTATTTTCCGGGAGAATCCAATTTTAGCCGGAATGCTGCCCAAATTTTTTGAAAATTGTTTTCATTCTTGTTTTGGTTTGGCAACTCTGTTTTACTCTGCTTCCCCCAAACCATTTCATGAATGCTAGGGCACTTTCTTATCCTCTTTGATTTCCTGGTTCATAACCTGCATTTGTGATTCACTTATTCCAATTTCTGATTTCTTTCTTTCTATTTGAATCAGCATCACCCTGTTTTCTTTATTCGATTATGAGTACTTCTATTCTTACTTGTGAATCCTTGTTATATGGAATTTTTCTATGCCGCTTACTTTCCTAACTCACTAATTTTAATTTACTAATTTCTTTTTACCATACTAACTTTCTTGATCTCTTTTCTGATTACTTTTACTTCCTCTAACTTTCTCACTATGGCATATTGATTTTTTTCTTTCCATTTAACATTAATTCAATCACATTTCAATTGCTCATTTTCCTTATTCTATTTCTCCCTTACCGCTTTGAGTTTCCTTTGTTTAATTGCCTATTTGCTTTCCTATTTTTTTTATCCATTCCTGGTTTTCTGTTTTTCAGGATGTCTGCCTCACAAAGAAAAGGCAAAGGCAAGGCTACTGGCAAGCGCAAGAGAGGAGATTCCTCCCAGTCCATCATTGCTCTAATGCACGATGCCTCATGGCAGGAGAAGAACTTCACACAGCAGGAAAAAGCTAACCAGCTGCTCCCTTCAACTGATCCTATAAAATTTGCAAACCGGTACTGTGAACTGAAGTACCCGACTTTTGCAAACTCCAGAAATCTATACCTGGAACGTACCTTGAAGATTCCAGAAGCCCTCCAAGAATACACCACTGAGCAAATCAAGCAACGGGGCTGGTTCTTTCTGGAGAGACCACTGACAGAGGTCAATGCATCTTGGGTACGGGAATTCTATTGCAACTACTACCTTACTACCTTAGATGCAGTGAACCTGAGGGGAAAGCAAATTCTGGTCACTGAGGAGGCCATAGAGACCATTCTCCAGCTCCCAGCCAAGTCTGATCAGCCAGATGGTTATGCACAGGCTGAGGAGGACATGGGCCAGATGCGATTTGATTGGGATGCTGTGAAGGCACGGATAGCTCTCGACCCTGCTGTTCCTTGGGAGATGCGTCAGGACACCACTATGCCTAGAGGGATCAAGAGAGTGTACTTGAATGATGTGGCTCGGCTATGGCATCAGATCTTGAGCAACTATGTGATGCCGAGTACTCATGAGACTGAGATCCCGGTTGCCATGATTACCCTCCTCTGGTGTGTGTTGGAGGGTAAGGACATGTACTTGCCTCGTTTTATCCGACATTATATGGCCAGGGTCCACGTCCGAGGCACCCTCCCCTTTTCTTACCTGGTTACACGGCTAGGCCGTCAGGCTGATGTGCCTTGGGAGGATGCCGATGAGCGACCACCAGCAGCGGACTGCAGGAAGATCATCCCTCACTGCAGGAACTTCCTTGCTTTGGGCTACAGACCACCACCTGTCACTGCTACTGATGAGACAGCCCCTCCGTCTGCTGGACCCTCTTCATTCACAGCTGCCCCAGCTGCCCCTGCTGCCACCACTGCACCTCCACCCGCCTCTGAGCCGGTTTATCGCCTCGTGCACCGTCTATTCCGCCAGCTTGATCAGATGGAGCGTCGTAACAGGCGCCGGTATGAGAGATTGGAGCGCCGCAGCAGGCGACGCTATTCCCATCTGAAGCTGATGATCAGACAGGGCGCCGACATCCCCTCTGTGCCCGACACACCATCGGAGCCATCAGAGGAGGAGGAGGATGAGCACGAGGAGGAGCCTCATTCCCAGGCGGAGACTCATCAGCAGGCAGGCACAGAGCACGTGGTGCACGAATTGTGAAACACACTTTTCCCAACTCGTACCACTAACCAGCAAGTGCAGTGGGTCGTCCAAGTAATACCTTACGTGAGTAAGGGTCGAATCCCACGGAGATTGTTGGTTTGAAGCAATCTATGGTTATCTTGTAAATCTTAGTCAGGAAATCAAATATGTTTATCAGTTGAATTCCGAATAACCAAGAGAGCATAAATTAAAGGTTACTTGTTATGCAGTAATGGAGAATATGTTGGAGTTTTGGAGATGCTTTGTCTTCCGAATCTCTGCTTTCCTCTGTCTTCTAATTCACGCACGCACGTCCTCCTATGGAAAGCTGTATGTAGGGGGTCACCGTCGTCAATGGCTACATCCCATCCTCTCAGTGAAGAATATGCTCACATGCTCTGTCACAGCACGGCTAATCATCTGTCGGTTCTCGATCATACTGGAATAGGATTCTTCATCCTTTTGTGTTTTTCACTAACGCCCAGCACTCGCGAGTTTGAAGCTCGTCACAGTCATTCGATCATTGAATCCTACTCGGAAAACCACAGACAAGGTTTAGACTTTCCGGATTCTCATGAATGCCGCCATCAGTTCTAGCTTATACCACGGAGATTCTGATTAAGGAATCTAAGAGACACTCATTCATTCGGATATAGAACGATGGTGGTTGTCAGGCACACGTTCATGGTTTGAGGAAGGTGATGAATGTCACGGATCATCACCTTCATCACAGTTAAGCGCGAATGAACATCTTAGATAGGAACAAGCGTGTTTGAATGGAAAACAGAAATACTTGCATTACTTCATTGAGACACAGCAGAGCTCCTCACCCCCAACAATGGAGTTTAGAGACTCATGCCGTCAGAGAATACAAAGTTTTGATCTAAATGTCATGAGATACAAAATAAGTCTCTAAAAGTTGTTTAATTACTAAACTAGTAGCCTAGGTTTACAAAAAATGAGTAAACTATGATGGATGATGCAGAGATCCACTTCTGGGGCCCACTTGGTGTGTGCTGGGGCTGAGATTTAAGCAATTCACATGCAGAGACCATTTGTGGAGTTGAACGCCAGTTTTTGTGGCAGTTTGGGCGTTCAACTCCAGCTTTTGATCCTTTTCTGGCGCTGGACGCCAGAATTGGGCAGAGAACTGGCGTTGAACGCCAGTTTACGTCGTCTATCCTTATGCAAAGTATGAACTATTATATATTACTGGAAAGCCCTAGATGTCTACTTTCCAACGCAATTGGAAGCATGCCATTTCGAGTTCTGTAGCTCCATAAAATCCACTTTGCGTGCAGGGAGGTCAGAATCCAACAGCATCAGCAGTCCTTTTTCAGCCTGAATCAGATTTTTGCTCAGCTCCTTCAATTTCAGCCAGAAAAATACCTGAAATTACAGAAAAACACACAACTCATAATAAAGTCCAGAAATATGAATTTTTCCTAAAAACTAATGAAAATAGACTAAAAACTAACTAGAACATACCCAAAACTATATGAAATTAACCCCAAAAAGCGTATAAAATATCCGCTCATCAGCACGCTACACCACAGCAGGAGGCCCCACATCAGCTTGAGGCTGCAGATCTGGAGATCCCACTCCAGTCAGTCCCTCCTCTACAGCAGCCAGACTCTCACCCCACCACCGCCACAGAGACCCCCGCTACCATCCCTCCCAGTGATGACACTCCTTCACACCCGGCTTGATTGAGCATCGAGGACGATGCTTCCTTTTAAGTGTGGGGAGGTCGCCATCTCTGGCGTTTATTTTGGTGAACTACTACACACTTTTCCTTTTATTTTGGATATTTTTCTGTATTTTTTCTTTTTTTCTTTTATTGTTATTTTCTGAGTACTTATACATTGCTACTTTTGTATTTTACTCTATTTTCTGCATTTTGCATTTTTTTTTCATATTTTAGTTATTTAGTTCATTTTAGTTATTTAGTTTAGTTTGCAATTCTAACTTATTAGTGGATCAATTAGTATAGTTTACCCTTTTTACATAAGATAGCTTAATTATAGCTTAGTTTAAATTGACAAATATAAAAAGAGTAAGCTAGGAACTTGAACATAATAGATTTAGATCCATAAACCCTTGTATATATAGCATTACATGATGTAGTTAAACTGACAATATTTCATCAAGGAGAAACATTAAAACTTCAAAGGCTACCCTAAATTACTTTTTAAGAGAATAATGAGAATTTTTAACTAAACCTGCATGACATACATAAGTGATAAATGATTTTTCAGCTAGAGAACACATAGCCTGTGAGTTTTGAGCTTAACTGTATGGTTACATTCAAACCATAATTTTTATTCCTGTGTGTTCCAACCTTCTTTCTTATTCTGGTGTTCTTTACTTTGTTTTAGTCTATATGTCCAATTATAGAATATAGGTACATCTCAAAATAATGATTGAGGCCATCATTTGATTTTAGCTCACTTATCCCAAATTAGCCTACCTTTTACATCACCTTTGTTAGCCCCCTTTGAGCTTTTTAAAACCCCCTTATTCTATTTTAGCCAAATTACTAGCCTTAAGCAGGAAAACAAAGGAAAATCTCAAGTGAATCCTTGGTTAGCTTAAGATAGAAAATTATAAATAGAGTAAAATGTGGGAAACTTATTGGGAACATAGTTGAAAAAGACAAAAGGTAAAAAAATTAAAAAGAATAAAGCAACTCAAAATTTTGGGAAGCAGGCTCATGAAAATTCAAATTAATTAAAATTACCATGTGTATTCAAAAAAAAAATTTTAGTTTTCAAGCATGTAAATAAGGGGATACAAAAAAAAAAGAGAAAAGAACTCCCCAATGCAAAATAAAAAGCAATGCACATGGGATAAAAACAAGAATTGAAACATGAGCATGTGACATCAAAAGTGAGAAAATAGGGAAAATAGGTAAAGAAGCATTGTTTTACTAAGTATGTATGTTAGGTGAGATCTGAGTCTAATTAAGGATTCACTTATTAGCTCACTTAGCCTTATACATATATCCTTACCCTTTGCCTTGACCCCATTACAACCTTAATTAAAGACCTCATGAGTTTTGATATGACTATGTTCTATAATTGTTGATTGGTTAGACGAAAAACAAGGTTATAGAAAGGAAGAATAAAAATAAGAATAGAGTGATTAACCCAATAAACACTGAGTGATTAGAGAGAAAACACAAAATCCAGTGAGGGTTCAAAAGCTCATTAACATTTATCTCTGATTGTCTTGCAAGTTTTTCTCTCATCTCATTTGCAAAAAGTGCTTTATTATTTGAGGGTTAGCTATATATGTATATATATCTCCTTGAGAATGTGAAAGAATTTGACTACATGTAGGCTTTATATATGGGTGGATGAATTAGAATTGCATGACTCATTAGGTAGATGCATTTAGCATAGGTTGCATTTCATAACATTCCATCACTTTAACCTTAATTATTTACCTTGGATTTAGCATGAGGACATGCTAGTGTTTAAGTGTGGGGAGGTTGATAAACCCATATTTCATGAGTTCTTTTGTGCTTAATTAGAGTGATTTATTCAACGCTTCACCTACTTATTCACATTAGTTGCATGGTTTTACCTTCCCTTCCTTAATATGTCGTATTGTGAAAAACATATTTTCTAAGCTTTAAAAATTAATTATTTTAATTACCTTTATTTCCGTTCGATGCCGTGATTAGTGTGTTGAGTAGTTTCAGATTTTCTAAAGCAGAATGACTTAAAGGATGGAAAAGGAAACATACAAAAATGGAAGGAGAAAGCAAAACGGAGCTTTGAAGGAAACTGGTATTCACGCGATCGCATGGATGACGCGATCGCGTGTCAAGCACGAATCAGCAGCGACGCGGTCGCATGACTGACGCGACCGCGTGCCTTAAGCAGAACGCACATGACGCGGTCGCATGACTGACGCGACCACGTGGCAAGGAAAAGCTCCGAATGACGCGACCGCGTGACCCACGCGTCCACAGAGGCCACGCACCAGAAATTACAGAATACGCCCCCAGCGAATTCTGAAGCCCTTTTTGGCCCAGATCCAAGTACAGACAGCAGAGACCAGAGGTTATAAAGTGTGGGAATGCTTCCATTCAAGGAGAGCTCGCCAATTTCTAGTTTTTATGATTTAGATTTAGTTTAGAGAGAGATTCTCTCTCTCTTAGGATTTAGGACTTCTTCTTGTTTTGGGAGTAACTCTGGATCCAGGTTTTAATGTTCTTTTATTTTAGTTTTACTTTTATTTATTTATTCCAACATTTGAATTGATTATTATAATTTGATTTATGAATTCTTCCACGTCACAGATTGTTCTTTGAATTAATGATATTTGAGGTATTTTCAGTTTATGATTGTTCTCTTTGATTTAAGTTGCCATTGCTTCCCATCTAAGGACGCTTTTATCATTCCAGCAATTTTACTTTTTCCCCTTTTGGTTCTGGTTAAGAATTCAGTAACTCAACAGTTATTTAACTCAACATAATTAATAATCGTTATCTTGCTAATTGAGCTGAACTTAAGTAATCCCAACCTTTTCTTAGGAAATAAATAGGATTCGAAGGTCAACTAATTAGTCCCTTGACTCACCTTTGCTTCATAGGTTAACTAAGTGGAATTAAGATAAAACTTTCATTATTGTTGAGAGGGATAACTAAGTTGGACTTCTAATTTCTCTTATCTTGCCAAAAGTTGTTTTACAGTTATTATTTATTTTTAATTGCCATTTAATTCACTCGTCATTTGAATTACTTCCTTCTCACCTTCTAAACCCCGATTACAACCTTTATAACCAATAATAAGAACATACTTCCTCGCAGTTCCTTGAGAAGACGACCCGAGGTTTGAATACTCGGTTAACAATTTTTAAGGGGTTTGTTACTTGTGACACCCAAAACATTTGTACGAAAGGGATTTTTGTCGGTTTAGAAACTATATCTACAACGCGACTATTTTTATGACATTCTTTACTGGCAGAAATCACGATCGTCAGTGATAAACAATTTAAACATTGATCGAGGATAATTTGTTGGTTTAGAACTATACCTGCAACGCGATATTTTTTGTGAAAATTTTTACCGACATTTTTCTTCCGTCAAGTTTTTGGTGATTGATAAACCGCTGTTTTATCCATTATTCTCGCACTTATTCATATAATTCCAATGTTTTATGTTTTCCTTCCTAATTTTATGTTATGATTGAAAACATACTTCTATTGCCCTAAATTTTCTAATTTTGAATCCACTCTTATTACCATTCAATGCCGTGATATGTGTGTTAAGTGATTTCAGGTTTTCCAGGGCAGGAATGGCATAGAGGATGGAAAACAAAATGCTTAGGGTCACGGCCAAGACTCATAAGGTAGTTGTGTTCAAGAATCAACATACTGAACTAGGAGAATCAATAACACTATCTGAGTTCTGAGTTTCTATAGATGCCAATCATTCTGAACTTCAAAGGATAAAGTGAGATGCCAAAACTGTTCAGAAGCAAAAAGCTAATAGCCCCACTCATCTAATTAAGATTAATCTTCATAGATGTTTTTGGAAGTCATTGTATATTCTATTCTTTTTATCCTATTTGATTTTCAGTTGCTTGGGGACAAGCAACAATTTAAGTTTGTTGTTGTGATGAGCGGATAATTTATACGTTTTTTGGCATTGTTTTTAGTATGTTTTCAGTATGTTTTAGTTAGTTTTTATTATGTTTTTATTATTTTTTAAATAAAAATCACATTTCTGGACTTTACTATGAGTTTGTGTGTTTTTCTATGATTTCAGGTATTTTCTGGCTGAAATTGAGGGACTTGAGCAAAAATCTTATTCAGAAGCTGAAAAAGGACAGCAGATGCTATTGGATTCTGACCTCCCTGCACTTGAAGTGAATTTTCTGGAGCTACAGAAGCTCAATTGGCGCACTCTCAAATGCATTGGAAAGTATACATCCTGGGATTTCCAGCAATATATAATAGTCCATACTTTGCCCGAGATTTGATGGCCCGAACCGGCGTTCCAAGTTAGCATAGAAATTCTGGCGTCAAAACGCCAGAACTGGCATAAAAGCTGGAGTTAAACGCCCAAACTGGCACAAAAGCTGGTGTTTAACTCCAAGAAAAGTCTCTACACATGAAAGCTTCAATGCTCAGCCCAAGCATACACCAAGTGGGCTCGGAAGTGGATTCTGCATCATTTACTCATTTCTGTAAACCCTAGGTTACTAGTTTTCTTCAAATAGGACCTTTTGCTATTGTATTTACACACTTGATCATACTTTTCATCTTAGAAATTGTATGTTCACGCTTTAGTAGGCTGACCATTCGGCCATGCCTAGACCTTTAGTTCTTATGTATTTTCAACGGTAGAGTTTCTACACACCATAGATTAAGGTGTGGAGCTCTGCTGTTCCTCATGAACTAATGCAAAGTACTATTGTTTTTCTATTCAATTCATGCCTAATTATTCTCTAAGATATACACTCGTTCTTCAACCTGATGAAGGTGATGATCCGTGACACCCATCATCATTCTCACCTATGAACACGTGCCTGACAACCACCTCTGTTCTACTTGCAATAGCTTGAGTGCGTATCTCTTAGCCTCCTGATTCATGACGCATGGTTGCCTCGCCTGACAACCGAGCCTTCCATTCCATGAGATTAGAGTCTTCGTGGTATAGGCTAGAATCAATTGGCAGCATTCCTGAGATCCAGAAAGTCTAAACCTTGTCTGTGGTATTTCGAGTAGGATCTGGGAAGGGATGACTGTGACGAGCTTTAAACTCGCGATTGTTGGGCGTAGTGACAGACGCAAAAGGATCAATGGATCCTATTCCAACATGACCGAGAACCAACAGCTGATTAGTCGTGCGGTGATAGCGCATTTGGACCATTTTCACTGAGAGGACGGGAGGTAGCCATTGACAACGGTGAAACCCAACATAAGCTCGCCATGGAAAAGAGTATGAATGACTGGAAGAAGGCAATAGGAAAGCAGAAGTTCAGAAGGAACAAAGCATCTTCATACGCTTATCTGAAATTCCTACCAATGAATTACATAAGTATCTCTATCTTTATTTTATGTTTTATTCATCTTTTAATTATCAATTCTCCATAACTATTTGAATCCGCCTGACTGAGATTTACAAGATGACCATAGCTTGCTTCAAGCCGACAATCTCCGTGGGATCGACCCTTACTCACGTAAGGTTTATTACTTGGACGACCCAGTGCACTTGCTGGTTAGTTGTGCGGAGTTGTGACAAAGTGTTGAGATTACAATTGTGCGTACCATGATGTTGGCGCCATTGATGATCACAATTTCGTGCACCAAGTTTTTGGTGCCGTTGCTGGGGATTGTTCGAGTTTGGACAACTGACGGTTCATCTTGTTGCTCAGATTAGGTAATTTTATTTTATGTTTATGCTTTTTACCTTTTAATTTTCGAAAAATTTCAAAAAAAATATTTTTTATTTCTATTTTGTTCTTCAGAACTTTTAAGAATGAATTCTAGAGTTTCATGATGATTTGTTGAAGTTTGGCTGGCTGTGAAGCCATGTCTAATCTCTTGGACCGAGGTTTCAACTTATCATTACAAAAGCTTGATGATTTCTATCAATTTTGCTGTTGAAAGTAATGATCTGCTAAAGCTTGGCTGGCCATTGGCCATGTCTAGTGTTTTGGACCGAAGCTTTCACTGAAAGCTTGGCTGGCTAGTAAGCCATGTCTAATTCCTGGACCGGAGTTTTAGACTAACATTGCAATGATTCCTGGAATTCTCATTAAAAATTTTGAATCCCTTTATTTTCCTTTCAATATAATTTTTGAAAAGTCACAAAAAATTTTTTATAAAATCATAAAAATCAAAAATATTTTATGTATCTTAGTGTCAATTTTTAAGTTTGGTGTCAATTGCATGTCTTTCTTCTTCTTGCATTTTTTTGAATATATGTAATATGTTCTTTATTGATCTTCAAGCTGTTCTTGATGATTCCATAGCTCTGATCTTTAATTTCTCTTATTTTGTGTCTTTGTTGTTTCTCATATGCATTGTTTATTTGATCTTAGTTGCATCTTTTTTATTATTGTGCCTCATCATTAAAAATTCAAAAAAATTTTAAAATTGTGTCTTTTCAAGTCAATAACACAGAGAATTGATGATTCAGAACATTCAGCAGAGGAATCACACAGAAAAAGCTGGGCGTTCAAAACGCCCAGTGAAGAAGGAAAACTGGCGTTTAAACGCCAACCAGGGTACCTGACTGGGCGTTAAACACCCAAAAAGGTAGCATTTTGGGCGTTAAACGCCAGAATGGATGCCATTCTGGGCGTTTAACGCCAGGAGGACACTAGAAGGAAGATTTTGTTTTTAATTCAAATCTTTTTCAAATTTTCATAATTTTTCAAAATCAAATTTTCTTCAATTCATATGTTTTCAATCATATCTTTTCAAAATCAATTTCTTTTCAATTTTTTTATTTATTACTATTTTCGAAAATCCTTGCTACAATTAGTGATTTAACTCAAAATTTTCAAGTTGTTACTTGCCTATTAAGAAAAGATCACAAATTTTAATTCTAGAATCATATCTTTTAATTTCCTGTTGGTCAAGTAATCAACTTTAATTTTAAAAATTTCTCTTTTTAATTTGATTCTCAATCATATCTTTTCAATCATATCTTTTTCAAAATTAAGTTTCAATCATATCTTTTTGATTTCTAATTTCAAAATCTTTCTCAAAAATCACTTAATTTCTTTCCCAATCTTAGTTTTTGAAAATCATTTACCAAAATTTCAAAATTTCTCTTAATTATTTCAAAATCTTTTACTTTATTTTCGAAAATTCTTCCCCTCTTCTCACATCCTTCTATTTAAAGGACTAACACCTCTCCATTATCAACAATTCGAACTCTATCTCTCTTGATAAGTTCGAATTCTCTCTTCTCTACCTCATCCTTCTATTTTTATTTTCCTCTGACATCTCAAGGAATCTCTATACTGTGACATAGAGGATTCCATATTTTCTTCTCTTCCCTTTTCATTTGAGCAGGAGCAAGGACAAAGGCATTCTTGTTGAAGCTGATCCTGAACCTGAAAGGACCTTGAAGAGAAAGCTAAGAGAAGCTAAAGTACAACTCTTTATAGAGGACCTAACAGAACTTTTCAAACAAGAAGAAGCCATGGCAGCCGAAAACAACAACAATACCAACAATGCAAGGAAGGTGCTTGGTGACTTTACTGCACCTACTCCTGACTTCTATGGGAGAAGCATCTCAATCCCTGCCATTGGAGCAAACAACTTTAAGCTTAAGCCTCAATTAGTTTCTCTGATGCAACAGAATTGCAAGTTTCATGGACTTCCATTGGAAGATCCTCATCAGTTCTTAGCTGAATTCTTGCAAATCTGTGACACTATCAAGACCAATGGGGTTGATCCCGAGGTCTACAAGCTTATGCTCTTTCCCTTTGCTGTAAGAGACAGAGCTAGAACATGGTTGGATTCACAACCTAAGGAAAGCCTGAACTCTTGGGAAAAGCTAGTCAATGCCTTATTGGAAAAGTTCTTTCCACCTCAAAAATTGAGCAAGCTTAGAGTGGAAGTCCAAACCTTCAGACAGAAGGAAGGTGAATCCCTCTATGAAGCTTGGGAAAGATACAAACAATTGATCAGAAGGTGTCCTTCTGACATGCTTTCAGAATGGAGCATCATCGGTATCTTCTATGATGGTCTATCTGAACTGTCCAAGATGTCATTGGACAGCTCTGTTGGAGGATCTCTTCATCTGAAGAAGACGCCTGCAGATGCTCAGGAACTCATTGAAATGGTTGCAAATAACCAATTCATGTACACCTCTGAAATGAATCCTATGAATAATGGGACAAGTCAGAAGAAAAGAGTTCTTGAAATTGATACTCTGAATGCCATATTGGCTCAGAACAAAATATTGACTCAACAAGTCAATATGATTTCTCAAAGTCTATCTGGAATGCAAGCAGCAACAGGCAGTACCAAGGAAGCTTCATCTGAAGAAGAAGCTTATGATCCTGAGAACTCAGCAATGGAAGAGGTGAATTACATGGGAGAACCCTATGGAAACACCTATAATCCTTCATGGAGAAATCATCCAAACCTCTCATGGAAGGATCAACAGAGGCCTCAACAAGGCTTCAACAACAATAATGGTGGAAGAAATAGGTTTAGCAATGGCAAACCTTTTCCATCATCTTCTCAGCAATAAACAGAGAATTCCAAGCAGAACCACTTTAAATTAGCAACTGTAGTCTCTGACTTAATTAAAACCACTCAAAGTTTTATGACTGAAACAAGGTCTTCCATTAGAATTTTGGAGGCACAAGTGGGTCAGCTGAGCAAGAAAGTTACTGAACTCCCTCATAGTACTCTTCCAAGCATTACAGAAGAGAATCCCAAAGGAGAGTGCAAGGCTATCAATATAACCCACACGGCCGAACCTGGAGAGGAGGAAGAGGCAGTGATTTCCACTGGGGAAGACCTCAATGGATGTCCACTGGCCTCCAAGGAGTTCCCTAATGAGGAACCATAGGAATCTGAGGTTCACACTGAGACCATAGAGATTCTATTGAATTTACTTCTGCCATTCATGAGCTCTAATGAGTATTCTTCCTCTGAAGAGGATGAAGATGTTACTGAAGAACAAGTTTCTAAGTACCTTGGAGAAGGCTCTGTGTGACCTAGGGTCAAACATAAACCTCATGCCTCTCTCTATAATGGAGAAGCTAGGAACCCTTGAGGTACAAGCTGCAAGAATCTCACTAGAGATGGCAGACAATTCAAGAAAACAGGCTTATGGACTAGTAGAGGATGTCTTGGTAAAGGTTGAAGGCCACTACATCCCTGCTGATTTCATAATCCTAGACACTGGGAAGTGTATGGATGAATCTATCATCCTTGGTAGACCCTTCCGAGCCACAGCAAAAGCTGTGATTGATATTGACAGAGGAAAATTGGTCCTTCAAGTGAATGAGGACTCCCTTATGTTTAAAGCTCAAGGATCTCCCTCTGTAACCATGGAGAAGAAGCATGAAAAGCTTCTCTCAATACACAGTCAAAAAAAACCCCCACATTCAAACTCTAACTTTGGTGTTGGGAGGCCACAACCAAACTCTAAGTTTGGTGTTGAGAGGCCATCATCATGCTCTGAGTATCTATGAGGCTCCATGAGAGCCCACTGTCAAGCTACTGACATTAAAAGAAGCACTTGTTAGGAGGCAACCTAATTTTACTTATCTATGTTATATTTCTATTTTCCATTATTATTTTATATTTTCTATAGGTTGATGATCATGTGAAATCACAAAAACAATTGAAAAACCAAAAATAAACTAAAAAGCAGAATGAAAAATAGCACACCTTGGAGGAGAAGCCTACTGGCGTTTAAACGCCAGTAAGGGCAGTAGAATGGGCGTTAAACGCCCAGTCTGGCACCATTTTGGGCGTTTAACGCCAGAAATGGGTACCAGACTAGCGTTTAACACCAGAAAAGGGCAAGAAGCTGGCGTTAAACGCCAGAAATGGGCAGCAACCTGGCGTTTAACGCCAGGATTAGCAGCAGAAGGCGTTTTGCATGCCTAATTGGTGCAGGGATGAGAAATCCTTGACACCACAGGATCTGTGGACCCCACAGGATCCCCACCAACCTCAACTCACTCTCTCTCTACTTCACACCTTTTTATAATACTCTTTCTCAAATACCCTTCACCTATCAAATCTTACCCTCTTCTCCATAAACCCTTCACCAATCCACATCCATCCATCATAAACCTCACCTACCTCACCATTCAAATTCAAACCACTTTCCCTCCCAAACCCACCCATACATGGCCGAACCTTACCCTCTCCCCACTCCTATATAAACCCATCTTCACCCCTTTATTTTCACACATCTTAAACACTACTTCTCCCCCTTGGCCGAAACACTAACCCCCTCCGTCTCCTCTATTTCTTCTTCCTCTACTCTCTTCTTCTTCTTTTGCTCAAGGACGAGCAAACCTTCTAAGTTTGGTGTGGTAAAAGCAATGCTTTTTGTTTTTCCATAACCATTTATGGCACCAAAAGCCAGAGAAACCTCTAAAAAGAGGAAACGGAAGATAAAAGCTTCCACCTCCAAGTCATGGGAGATGGAGAGATTCATCTCAAGGGTGCATCAAGACCACTTCTATGAAGTTGTGGCCAAGAAGAAAGTGATTCCCGAGGTCCCTTTCAAGCTCAAAAAGGGTGAATATCTGGAGATCCGACATGAGATTCGAACAAGAGGTTGGAAAGTTCTCACCAACCCCATTCAACAAGTCAGAATCTTAATGGTTCAAGAGTTCTATGCCAATGCATGGATCACCAAGAACTATGATCAAAGTGTGAACCCGGACCCAAAGAATTGGCTTACAATGGTTTGAAGAAAATACTTAGATTTCAGTCCGGAAAATGTAAGGTTGGCATTCAACTTGCCAATGATGCAAGGAGATGCACACCCCTACACTAGAAGGGTCAACTTTGATCAAAGGTTAGACCAAGTCCTCATAGACATTTGTAAAGAGGGCGCTCAATGGAAGAGAGATTCAAGAGGGAAGCCGATCCAACTAAGAAGGTATGACCTCAAGCCCGTGGCTAGGGGATGGTTGGAGTTCATCCAACGCTCAATCATTCCCACTAGCAACCGGTCTGAAGTTACTATAGACCGGGCTATCATGATCCATAGCATTATGATTGGAGAGAAAGTAGAAGTTCATGAGGTTATATCCCTAGAACTCTACAAGGTGGCGGACAAGTCTTCTACTTTGGCAAGGTTAGCCTTCCCTCATCTCATTTTTCATCTCTGCAATTCAACTAGAATTGACATAGAGGAAGACATCCTCATTGATGAGGACAAGCCCATTACTGAGAAAAGGATGGAGCAAACAAGAGATTCCACTCATGGACAAGAGCATGAGGAAATTCCTCATCATGAAATCCCTGAGATGCCTCAAGGGATGCATTTTCCTCCACAAAACTATTGGGAGCAAATAAACACCTCCCTGGTAGAATTAAGTTCCAATATGGGACAACTAAGGGTGGAGCACCAAGAGCATTCCATCCACCTTCATAAAATTAGAGAAAATCAAAGAGTCATGAGAGAGGAGCAACAAAGGCAAGGAAGAGACATTGAGGAGCTCAAGCACTCCATAAGATCTTCAAGAGGAAGAACTAGTCGCCATCACTAAAGTGGACCCGTTCTTTAATTTTCTTGTTCCTTATTTTTCTGTTTTTTCAATTTTGATGCTTTATGTTTATCTATGTTTGTGTCTTTATTACATGATCATTAGTGTCTTAGAGTCTATGTCTTAAAGTTATGAATGTCCTATGAATCCATCACCTTTCTTAAATGAAAAATATTTTTAATTGCAAAAAGAAAAAGAAGTACAAGAATTTTGAATTTTAAAATAGTTTAATTATTTTGATGTGGTGGCAATACTTTTTGTTCTTCTGAATGAATACTTGAACAGTGCATATTTTTGAATTTGTTGTTTATGAATGTTAAAATTGTTGGCTCTTGAAAGAATGATGGAAAAGGAGAAATGTTATTGATGATCTGAAAAATCATAAAAATAATTCTTGAAGCAAGAAAAAACAGTGAATAGAAAAAAATGGCGAAAAAAAAAGAAAAGAAAAGAAAAAAAAGAAGAAAAGCAAGCAGAAAAATCCAATAGCCCTTTAAACCAAAAGGCAAGGGTAAAATAAAAAGGATCCAAGGCTTTGAGCATCAGTGGATAGGAGGGCCCACAAGAATAAAATCCTGGCCTAAGCGGCTAAACCAAGCTGTCCCTAACCATGTGCTTGTGGCGTGAAGCTGTCAAGTAAAAACTTGAGACTGAGCGGTTAAAGTGGTGGTCCAAAGCAAAAAGAGTGTGCTTAAGAGCTCTGGACACCTCTAATTGGGGACTCTAGCAAAGCTGAGTCACAATCTGAAAAGGTTCACCCAGTTATGTGTCTGTGGCATTTATGTATCCGGTGGTAATACTGGAAAACAAAATGCTTATTGTCATGGCCAAGACTCATAAAGTAGCTGTGTTCAAGAATCAACATACTAAACTAGGAGAATCAATAACACTATCTGAATTCTGAGTTCCTATAGATGCCAATCATTCTGAACTTCAAAGGATAAAGTGAGATGCCAAAACTGTTCAGAAGCAAAAAGTTAATAGCCCCGCTCATCTAATTAAGACTAATCTTCATAAATGTTTTTGGAGTTCATTGTATATTCTATTCTTTTTATCTTATTTGATTTTTAGTTGCTTGGGGACAAGCAACAATTTAAGTTTGGTGTTGTGATGAGCGGATAATTTATACGCTTTTTGGCATTGTTTTTAGTATGTTTTCAGTATGTTTTAGTTAGTTTTTATTATGTTTTTATTAGTTTTTAAATAAAAATCACATTTCTAGACTTTACTATGAGTTTGTGTGTTTTCCTGTGATTTCAGGTATTTTCTGGCTGAAATTGAGGGACCTGAGCAAAAATCTGATTCAGAGGCTGAAAAAGGACTGCAGATGCTGTTTGATTCTGACCTCCATGCACTCGAAGTGGATTTTCTGGAGCTACAGAAGCCCAATTTGCACGCTCTTAATTGCGTTGGAAAGTAGACATCTTGGGCTTTCCATAAATATATAATAGTCCATACTTTTCCCGAGATTTGATGGCCCAAACTGGCGTTCCAAGTCAGCATAGAAATTCTGGCATCAAAACGCCAAAACTGGCATAAAAGACGGAGTTAAGCGCCTAAACTGGCACAAAAGCTGGCGTTTAACTCCAAGAAAAGTCTCTAAACGTGAAAGCTCCAATGCTCAGCCCAAGCACACACCAAGTGGGCCCGGAATCAGATTCTGCATCATTTACTCATTTCTGTAAACCCTATGTTACTAGTTTTCTTCAAGGACCTTTTGCTATTGTATTGTACACACTTGATCATACTTTTCATCTTAGAACTTGTATGTTCGCGCTTTAGGAGGCTGGCCATTCGGCCATGCCTAGACCTTTTGTTCTTATGTATTTTCAACGGTAGAGTTTCTACACACTATAGATTAAGGTGTGGAGCTCTGCTGTTCCTCATGAACTAATGTAAAGTACTATTGTTTTTCTATTCAATTCACGCCTACTTCTTCTCTAAGATATACACTCATTCTTCAACCTGATGAAGGTGATAATCCATGACACTCACCATCATTCTCACATATGAACACGTGCCTGACAACCACCTCTGTTCTACTTGCAATAGCTTGAGTGCGTATCTCTTAGCCTCCTAATTCATGACGCAAGGTTGCCTCGCCTGACAACCGAGCCTTCCATTCCATGAGATCAAGGTCTTCGTGGTATAGGCTAGAATCAATTGGAAGCATTCTTGAGATCCAAAAAGTCTAAACCTTATCTGTGGTATTTCGAGTAGGATCTGGGAAGGGATGACTGTGACGAGCTTCAAACTTACGATTGTTGGGCGTAGTGACAGACGCAAAAGGATCAATGGATCCTATTCCAACATGATCGAGAACCAACATAAGCTTGCCATGGAAAGGAGTATGAATGATTGGAAGAAGGCAATAGGAAAGCAGAAGTTCAGAAGGAACAAAGCATCTTCATACGCTTATCTGAAATTCCTACCAATGAATTACATAAGTATCTCTATCTTTATTTTATGTTTTATTCATCTTTTAATTATCAATTCTCCATAATCATTTGAATCCGCCTGACTGAGATTTACAAGATGACCATAGCTTGCTTCAAGCCAACAGTCTCCATGGGATCGACCCTTACTCACGTAAGGTTTATTACTTGGACGACCCAGTGCACTTGCTGGTTAGTTGTGCGGAGTTGTGACAAAGAGTTGAGATTACAATTGTGCTTACCATGATGTTGGCGCCATTGATGATCACAATTTCGTGCACTAACGACGCATACCCGTGACTAGTGCATTCGACAGATGACGCGCACGCGTGGCTGACGCCTACACGTGGCCAGTGAAATGTCCAGTGACGCGTACGCATGGCTGACGCTTACTCGTGATAGAGCGTCCCTTGCTGCTTTAAACAGAAAATGCTGGGGGCGATTTCTGGGCTGCTTTTGGCCCGAAAAATACAGATTAGAGGCTGCAGAGGGGAGTAGGAAGTGCGGAATCATTCACTTCTCATTCATACAATTTTAGATTTTAGATGTAGAATTCTAGAGAGAGAGGAGCCTCTCTCTAAGTTTTAGGGTTTTTAGTCTTATTCCTTCTCAAATTCAGATTTCCACCTCGCTTTAATTTAGTTTTCTTCTACTTTTATTTGTTCTAGTATCTTAGTTATCTTCTCTTATTGATTTCTTTCACCTTGTTGCCATCATGTTATGCACTCTTGCTACTCTTGATTTTTATTAATGCAATTCATATTTTTATGTTATTAATGCTTTTTTTAATTTGTGTTATTGATCCCTTGCAATTGTTGATCTTAGATTTTACATTCTCTATTTACTTTTCTATGCTTTTATTTTGTGTCTTCCAAGTGTTTGATAAAATGCTTGGGTGGATTTTAAATTAGATTTTTGTATTCTTAGCTTGGATTGAGTAATTTGGAGACTCTTGAATTGTCAAATTCTCTTGTTGGTTGGTGATTGAAAGTTGCTAGTTGGCTTGAGCTTCACTAACTCTAGTCTTTGATAAGGACTTGTGAACTCAAGTTGATTTGCTCACTTGACTTTCCTTCAATTGTTAGAGGTTAACTAAGTGAGAGCAATTTGCAATTACCATCACAATTGACAATGATAATAAGGATAGGAATTCCAAGTCTCAACCCTTGCTAGGACTTTTCTTAGTTGTTAGTTATTTTCTTGTTATCTACATTCCTTGCTTATTAAACTCAAAACCCAAAAATATACTTTCCCATAACCAATAGTAAGTACACTTCCCTACAATTCCTTGAGAGACAACCCGAGATTTAAATACTTCGGTTAATTTTATTGGGTTTTCTTAAGTGACAAACAATTTAAACATTGACCAAGGATAATTTGTTGGTTTAGAACTATACCTGCAACGCGATAATTTTTATGAAAATCTTTACCAACATTTTTCCTCTTTCAAGTTTTTGGTGCCATTGTAGGGGAATTGTAATGTGTGCTTGTTATTGGTTATTGTATATACGTGAATATTGTGAACATGTTTTCCTTTTGCTTGATTGATAGTTTTTGCTAGTTTTAGGATTTGGTTTTGCTTTGTTTCTTATTAGTTTTTTTTAGTTGCTCTTGCTACCATGAATTCTCACTTTTTTGGCTATGAGTGTGGTTACAACTATGTTGTAGGGTGATGTGCGGAAAACGATCCGACACAAAACTCACCGGCAAGTGCACCGGGTCGCATCAAGTAATAATAACTCACGGGAGTGAGGTCGATCCCACAGGGATTGAAGGATTGAGCAATTTTAGTTTAGTGGTTGATTTAGTCAAGCGAATCAAGATTTGGTTGAGAGATTTGTGATTTGCAGAATTTAAATTGTATAGAAAGTAAAGGGAATGGGTAAATTGCATGAAATTAAAGAGAACTGAAATTTAAAGTGCTGAATCTTAAAGAACAAGAAATTAAATGGCAGAAACTTAGAACGCAAGAAATGTAAATTGTAGAATCTTAAAGTGTAAGAAATGTAAATGGCTTGAATTGTAAAGGGAATTGGGAATTGGATTTGCAGAAATTAAACAAGGAAAAGTAAAATTGCAACAAGCAGAGAAGTAAAGGATGACTTGAATTGAACCGGATCTTAAAATAGAAATGTAAATGAGCTTGAAAGCAGTGAACAGAGAATTAAAAATGGGAAATCCGGATCTCAGGACCCAAGAGACTAGATACCCAAGTCTAGATCTCAATGCCTTCCTAGATCCAACAAGAACAATTGCAAAGGAATTGTAAATTGTAAATTGCAGAGAAAGTAGAAGACA
Organism: Arachis hypogaea; assembly: GCF_003086295.3. Lineage (NCBI taxonomy): Eukaryota > Viridiplantae > Streptophyta > Magnoliopsida > Fabales > Fabaceae > Arachis > Arachis hypogaea. The sequence goes on from NC_092047.1 coordinate 46,751,835, forward strand.
GAAGCAATTAACCAAAATGGAAATTCAATTGTGCAGTAAAATGAAACAGAGAGATCTCAGGATGAGATTGAAACAGATTTCCTTCAATTCTCCAACCCAAGATCCAAGACAATTGTAATTGAAATTGAAAGCAAGAAAACTAAGAGGAAGGGAATTCAATTCTCCTTCCCCGAGACTTAGAAATTAAAATTCACTCCACACCAAAAGCTCTCCGAAAACTCTCTATGAAAACTAAAAGGAAAGCTCCCTAAAAACTTAAATCCTATGCTATTTATACACTTTCTTCAAATGGTCTTCAAGCCTTCAATTGGGCCTTTGCTCTTGATGGAATTGGGTTGATAGAGGCCTTGGTTGATTGCTCTTGGAGTTTGGAGAAGAACCGAAGTGAACCGGATTTGGAATTATGAAAGCTTGAGTAAAAGTTTGAGTAAAAGTTTGAGGCAAACTTTTACTCAAACTTTTCACATCAGCCACCCCATTTTGCTGTTACCAACGTTTGAGCCAAAGTTTGGGGTCAAACTTTTGCTCAAACGTTGGCCTTCCCTTGCACACTCATGGTGCCAACGTTTGCCAAAAAGTTTGAGGCAAACGTTGGCGCAAACTTTTGCTCTCCAGGGTGTGTTGTTCATGGCGCCAACGTTTGCCAAAAAGTTTGAGGCAAATATTGGCGCAAACTTTTGCTCTCCAGGGTGTTGATTTGTGATGCCAACGTTTGCCAAAAAGTTTGAGGCAAACGTTGGCTCAAGCTTTTCTCCCAAAAGTTTGAGCAAAAATTTGAGGCAAACTTTTGCTCAAGCTTTTTGCCCAAAAGTTTGCGCAAAAGTTTGAGGCAAACTTTTGGTCAAGCTTTTTGCTCCCTGGTTCGTTTTCAATTAATCCAAAAGTTTGAGCTAAAGTTTGAGGCAAACTTTTGCTCAACTTTTTGTCCTCTCTTCCTCCTAGCCATTCCTTCTTGCTTCAACCTTTCTCCAAGCTTTCTTCACCTATCATTAATCAACCAAACACATCAAAGCTATGCTCAAAATCATGAGATATTCATTCTTTCATAATATGTGACAATTATAGCATAAAACCTCATGAAATTGCATTAATTCATCTATGGTTGATTAAATCAAAGGAAGCATGAAAATCTACCCAATTGGCTTGCTTATGGCTCAAGAAAGTGCATAATTCAATTGAAAACAAAAGAAAAAGGCTAGTGAAACTAGGCTAAGATGACTTGTCATCACAACACCAAACTTAAAGCTTGCTTGTCCCCAAGCAAGAAAATTTATTGAGAAGAAAGAATGAAATGGAAGAGGATGTTCATGCTAGCAGAGTATTATTGGTAGTTCATGGGGTTTTATGTGGATATGTAAACACTCACTTCTTATTGACTCTTAAGCCTAGAAAGTCTCCTTCAAGCTTCAAGTAACATACTGCTATGACCTCTCATTATTCCTTTATCCTTGGCTATTATTTTGTTCATAAGCTTTATTTGAGTGTCATGTGTAGCAAGTTCATTTCCTTTTCTTTATACTTGACACATTATTCACTATAGACACTTGGCTCACATTCCTTCTTAAAACATTGATGCCCAGCACCTCTTTGGGCTACTAAATGCCTTGTAGTTAGGTTTCTCTTGATAGTGGACTTTCAGCTGATGATCCCGGGTTAGTTAACCCAAGACACCAAGTGTTGATGCACTCCAAAGAGCTTAATAATCCAAGCAGATCCTAATACAAAGACACCACAGGCATATATTCTAAGGTTCAAGCTATTGGTGTCCAACTTTGTTTCTTTTTGTTTTTCTTTTGTTCTGCCACTCTTTGGCTATTTCTTTTTCTCCCCTTTTTTCTTTCTTTTTGTTTTTCTTTCTAACCAAGGACTTTTATTTGATTGAGATTCATAGACAGTAAGCCACTTTCTACTTAGAGGGAGATATCCTAGTTCTCTTATTCACTAAAAGTGAGCTATTATGCAATCACACATTCATACCACCACTTACTTTTATTATACTTCTATCTAACAGAGAATTATCTCACTTCACATTCAAACATTTCTTTTATTGAATTAAAGATGCAGGGGACAAAACATGCTTTTGTTCAGTGAAAGTAAACACACAAGCACACACATAGACTAGCTTACTTATTTTAAGAGAAATAAACATGATGCAAGGACTATTAATTATAATAACTACTTAAAGATGCAAGGACAACTTAAAACAGACACAATGCATGCTTTTTCTTTGTAGTGATGAACAAGGAGCAAGTCCACCTTTCATTTGTCATGCTTTTTCTTTCTTCTTTCATACACCTGGTTGCTGGTGTTCCCTGTGTCCATGTCTGTTGTCTATTGATCCCGCCAGAACCCAGCTTTATTCATCGCCTCCTCTACTCTATCTTCAAGTCTCATAGCATTGCTTACTTCTATCTCACTTCTCTTTTTGAAGAATTCATCGAAAGTTGGAAATGCAGGATCCATGTTGTGCAGATGTTCTCCAATATAGTTCAGTTTGATTTGTCCATTTATGTTGTAATCGGCTTGGACTTCATATCTTGCATCTTGGAGAGTTGCAAACTCTTTGAGAGCTCTCATGGTTTCGGCTTGCATTTGTGCTAACTTTCCAAATGATTCATGAGATTGAAAAGCATGCTCTTCTTGCATCACAAGGAATTTTGACTCAAATTTACTTTGTTTGTTCATCATTCTTAGCTCCCGTTCTTCTTGCTCTTGTTGGTTTTTCATGTATGGTGAATGGTATTCCTCTTGCCTTTCTTCAATTCTCATGTACTGTTGTGATAATCTTCCAATTGCTTCCTGCATCTGAGTCATGTCCAGATTGTTATGTAGGGGAATGTGCGGCTGTTCCTCCTCCTCTTGTGGCTCTTCCTCCTCTTGTAACTCATCTTCCTCCATTGGTTCTTCTCTTTGCCTTCTTCCATGTGGTCTTCGGCCTTGATGTGCTTCAGGAGCCATCATCATTCTTTCAATGGTTATAGGCATGGCCTGGCTCAACCACGTTGGGTTCTCCTCCTCCATTGGTACTTTAGCTTTTGCACACAACCTCCAAATGGTACTTGGATAGTATAACCAAGACCCGGCCGAGTTCTTCTCAGCAAGCTTGTGAATGTCTTTTGCCAGGATTTCATGAACTTTTACCTCTCCTCCCACAATGATGCAATGCAACATAACAGCTCTCTTCCTGTTAACTTCTGAGGTGTTTACTGTGCCCAGAATTGATCTTTTCAACAACTCATACCATCCCTTTGCTTCCGGGGTAAGGTTACCTCTCTTCAGATACTTGTATTTGTTTTTGTCATCACTTTCCCACTCTGAGTTCTCCATACAAATATCTCTAGCAATCCCATCATAATCCGGATCACCATTTACCCTTTGGTGGTATCCTGGTTCACTAAAGCGGACTGATTTTAGTCCCAAGACTTTCTTGATTGGATCCGAGCTAAAGTCTACTTCCACTACCCGCACATAGCTCTTTTATGTTGGGGCCTCACTCATGTCAAGCCTTGAGACATTGGCATAGAACTCTCTTATGATATTAGCATTGATTCGGGTGATTGGTGATATGAGTTCCTCCCACCTCCTCTTTCGAATTTTGTCCTTCATTTTTTGGCATCCATCATCCGGCAGCAAGAGTGGAACTTCTGGATATATCTTCTTCTCATTCATCAATTCAATTTGCATCTGATGGTACCGAGATTTAAATCTCCATCGGTCATATTCAGGGGTGCTCTCCTCCACCATGGGATCTTTCCCTTTTCTTCGTTTGGTTCTTGAGGAAGAGGCCATGATCACTTGGTTGTTTGAGACTCTTGAGGTTAAAGGGAGTGTGAAGAATGTTGGAGATTTTGATGTGTGTTTGGAGAAAGAAGAAATTTGAGGCCGAGCTTGTTATGATGAGAAATGATTAAGGGAAGTTTAAATGGTTGGAGTGCAAGGGTTCGGTCATATGCATGGCTTGGAGGTGGTATGTTATTTAAATGAACAATGAAGGGCTAGGATGCAATTAGATACTATGTGAATCAAAGGTGTGCATGTAAGGATGAATGAAGACAAAGCTTGCTTCTTCAATTGTCTTTGTCGTGATCATTTCAAGGAGTGGCAGATTCTCTTTTTGAGGCATGTGATGAGATTTTGTCCTCATGCTATGCTTTCCTTTGTCTTGTCTCTTTCATAAAGTGTTCTTTGACCACCTAGTCATCACAACAAGACAACACACATTAGCTTTATCAAACCGTGGCAATGGTGCTTTTTTTCATTAACACTATATGAATCATCATTCCTTATATCCATTTGAACCGTGACTTTTCTTGGAGGACACCAAACTTAATGTTTGGTCATATAGTTGAAAATATGTGTTTCTTCCTCCAACTAGTGAAATTGAAATCCCAATGTCATTCTTGGTCAAATGTTTATAAGAAATGTTTTCATCATAATTTTCCTTTTTCTCTCTTTTTTTTCATGAAGGATCAATTGTGTCCCTAAATCCGTGCATCAAAGTTTGGTGAACACCAAACTTGTATCTTGCTTAAGGGGTAAATGTGAGATGCTAGTAGTAAATCACAATTGATGCCTTCATCACAGAATAGGATTTCTTTTTAATTGAAAAGTCTCAGTAAGAGATAATGTATGATCATTGATGCATGATTTTTTAATTTTCATGAGAAGAGAAACACCAAACTTAGTGTTTGGTCATATGCTAGGCATATAGTATGAAAATGTTTGTAACACTGGTTTGGTGTGCTTGAAGGCACACCAAACTTTAGAAGTCTTAGCATATGTAAAAAAAATTGCATGCATTCATTAAGTACGTCCATGAAAAAAAATTTCATGCTCAGATGATCATAGCTTATTGAATTTAAAATGACATAAATCTTAAATCATGGGTTGCCTCCCATGGAGCGCTCTTTTATTGTCACTAGCTTGACATTGGAGCTTTCTTTTATGGTGGTTGAGGATTGTAGTGCCTCAACTTGTCTCCCCTGACTGTGATCCTCCTCTTTGTTCTCTGGTGTTCAATTTTAGCATGTTCCAACGAGAGTATGTTGCTGACATTGTAATAGTCATCAGTCTGTTGGCTTGCTCCCAGTTGTTGATATATCAATTGCACTTTGTCACCTTTGGAAAACCCCTCTGTTGGAATCTTCCTGTTCTTCCAACCCCTTTTTGTTTGGTTTCTGCGTTTCATCCCCTTTTTTGTTGATCTTTCTTTTCTGGCCGTAGGCTTACCTTGAGGATCTCCCTTTTCAGTGGCTAATGCTCCAATATCCTCTTGGACTTTTTCATCCTTCTGTATAATCTTCTGCCTTGGGATGTTGTTGTGAATCACCTTGTCAATTTTCATATAGTCCCTCCTCTCATTACTAAACTGGGCTTCTAGTAATACCTTCAGAGTGACACTCTTATCATGCATCCTAAGAGTTAGTTCTCCTTGCTCTATGTCTATGATAGCTCTAGCAGTGGCCAAGAATGGCCTTCCCAGTATAATAGAGTCGCCATCATCCCTATCTGAATCTAGAACCACAAAATCTGCAGGGTATATGAAATTGTCCACCTTGACCAGAAGGTTTTCAATCATACCCCTGGGGTATACAGTTGACTTATCTACTAGCTCTAGAGATATCTGTACCGGTTTAACTTCCTCTATACGCAGCTTTTTCACCAAGGAGGATGGTATTAAGTTAATACTTGCTCCTAGATCGCACATTGCTTTAGTGATGGTTAATTCCCCAATGGTGCAAGGCAGCAAGAAGTTCCCTGGATCCTCAAGCTTAGGGGGAAGCCCTTTTTGAATCAAAGCCTTGCATTCCTCAGTAAGCAGTATGGTTTCTTTCTCAATCCAACTTCTTTTCTTGTTGATAAGCTCCTTCAAAAACTTGGCATACAGAGGCATTTGCTCAAGTGCTTCAGCAAAGGGAATATTGATTTCCAGCTTTTTGAAAGTCTCAAGGAACTTATGAAAATGTTGGTCCTTAGTTTCTTTGTTGAACCTCTGGGGATATGGCAGTGGAGGTACAAAGGTCTTTTCTGCTTGTTGCTTTTGATTCTTTGTTGGCTCTTCAATTGCGTCATTCCCCTTTTTTGAAATTTTTTATTGTTCCTTCTTTTCTTGAGTTTGCTTTGAAGCTTGCTCGCTTGCCATTGCATCATCAATATTGGCTTCCTCTTCTAGTGGTCTTTTGCTGCTCTCCAATGTTCTCCCACTCCTTAATTGTATTGCCTTGCATTCTTCCTTAGGATTTGGGATTGTGTCACTCGACAGTGAGCTTGAAGGTCTCTCAACATAAATCTGTTTGGAGATTTGCCCAATTTGCCTCTCTAGGCTCTTTATGGAGGCTTCATAGTTTTTGGTTGTCATTTCCTGGTGTTTCAACATTTTGTCTATCAGGGTCTCCAAGTTAGTGAGTCTTTGAAATTCAGGTGATGCTTGTGGTGGGTTGTGAGATGTGGGTGGTGGATGGTAGGCATTTTGGTTGGTGGATTGGTTATTGGATTGGTACTGGTTGGGGTTGGGGTAGTTGTTTTGGGGTTTTCTATAGGGATTCTGGTTAGTTTGCTGCTGGTTGTGGTTTTGGTTGCTTCTTGGGTTGTTTTGGTTTGAGTTCCTCTGCCGTGGTTGTTGGTTTTGGGTGTGATTATCTCCCCATCTGAGGTTTGGGTGGTTCTTCCAGGATGGATTGTATGTATCACCATACACTTCATTTGGTCCTTGGTTGTGCATATACTGTACTTGCTCTTGTTGTTGTTCTTCTTGAGTTTCTTCATTTTGCCCCCATGTGGATGATGGTTGGCTTGTGCTAACTGCTGCAACTTGGAGGCTATCAATCCTCTTGGCCATTTGCTCAAATTGTTGTTGAATTTGCTGCTGCATCATCTTGTTTTGAGCCAAGATTGAGTCCACTCCTTCTAGCTCCATTACTCCTCTCCTTTGTGATGGTTGGCGGTTTCTTTGATGAGCAAAGAAATATTGGTTGTTAGCCACCATATCAATGAGATTTTGAGCTTCTTCTGCTGTTTTCATCAGTTGCAATGATCCTCCAGCTGAGTGGTTAAGTGATTCTTGAGCCTTTAGAGTGAGTCCTTCATAGAAGTTTTGTAGCTTGTCCCACTCAGTGAACATTTCTGGTGGACATTTCCTCAGCAGAGCCTTGTATCTCTCCCATGCTTCATACAGATTTTCAGCATCCAATTGCGTGAATGTTTGCACCTCAGTCTTCAGCCTGATGACTCTTTGAGGTGGATAGAATTTGGCTAGAAATTTAGTTATCAAGTCATCCCAACTAGTGATGCTTCCTTGAGGAAAAGTTTCAAGCCATTGTGCGGCCTTGTCCCTTAATGAGAACGGGAACAGCAGAAGCTTGTAAGTTTCAGGATTCACGCCATTGGACTTGACAGTGTCACAAATCCTTAAGAAGGTAGATAGATGTTGATTTGGATCCTCCAATGGTCCTCCCCTAAACGAGCAGTTGTTTTGGACCAATGTAATGAGTTGTGGCTTCAATTCAAAGTTATTTGCATTGACATTAGGGGTGAGAATGCTGTTTCCACAATGTCTAGCATTTGCAAAGGTATAGGAGGCCAATACTCTCCTCTGCTGTGGGTTATTGTTAACCCCTCCTCCTGGATTAGATGGATCTCCTTCTATTTCGTGATATTCTTCCTCAGATTCTTCCTCTCCAACAATATTTTTCCCTCTTTCAGCTCTTCTCAATCTTCTAAGAGTTCTCTGGTCAGTTTCAGATAAAACAGGAATGGATCTCCCTGTACCTGACATACAAGCAGAACATAAGAAACGCACAAAACCAGTGGCACTTCAATCTATTGCTAGAATGAAGTTCTAGTTAGCTTAAGCAAAAATTCAAACAGTTAGTGGGTTAATTGAAAATTAAAGAACAGAAAAAGTAAAAGTGCTTGATCTAGATCTCCACTTCACTTAATCATTGTCAATCTAATCAATCCCCGGTAATGGTGCCAAAAACTTGATGTGCGGAAAACGATCCGACACAAAACTCACCGGCAAGTGCACCGGGTCGCATCAAGTAATAATAACTCACGGGAGTGAGGTCGATCCCACAGGGATTGAAGGATTGAGCAATTTTAGTTTAGTGGTTGATTTAGTCAAGCGAATCAAGATTTGGTTGAGAGATTTGTGATTTGTAGAATTTAAATTGCATAGAAAGTAAAGGGAATGGGTAAATTGCATGAAATTAAAGAGAACTGAAATTTAAAGTGTTGAATCTTAAAGAACAAGAAATTAAATGGCAGAAACTTAGAACGCAAGAAATGTAAATTGCAGAATCTTAAAGTGCAAGAAATGTAAATGGCTTGAATTGTAAAGGGAATTGGGAATTGGATTTGCAGAAATTAAACAAGAAAAAGTAAAATTGCAACAAGCAGAGAAGTAAAGGATGACTTGAATTGAACCGGATCTTAAAATAGAAATGTAAATGAGCTTGAAAGCAGTGAACAGAGAATTGAAAATGGGAAATCCGGATCTCAAGACCCAAGAGACTAGATACCCAAGTCTAGATCTCAATGCCTTCCTAGATCCAACAAGAACAATTGCAAAGGAATTGTAAATTGTAAATTGCAGAGAAAGTAGAAGACAGAAGCAATTAACCAAAATGGAAATTCAATTGTGCAGTAAAATGAAACAGAGAGATCTCAGGATGAGATTGAAACAGATTTCCTTCAATTCTCCAACCCAAGATCCAAGACAATTGTAATTGAAATTGAAAGCAAGAAAACTAAGAGGAAGGGAATTCAATTCTCCTTCCCCGAGACTTAGAAATTAAAATTCACTCCACACCAAAAGCTCTCCGAAAACTCTCTATGAAAACTAAAAGGAAAGCTCCCTAAAAACTTAAATCCTATGCTATTTATACACTTTCTTCAAATGGTCTTCAAGCCTTCAATTGGGCCTTTGCTCTTGATGGAATTGGGTTGATAGAGGCCTTGGTTGATTGCTCTTGGAGTTTGGAGAAGAACCGAAGTGAACCGGGTTTGGAATCATGAAAGCTTGAGTAAAAGTTTGAGTAAAAGTTTGAGGTAAACTTTTACTCAAACTTTTCACATCAGCCACCCCATTTTGTTGCTACCAACGTTTGAGCCAAAGTTTGGGGTCAAACTTTTGCTCAAACGTTGGCCTTCCCTTGCACACTCATGGCGCCAACGTTTGCCAAAAAGTTTGAGGCAAACGTTGGCGCAAACTTTTGCTCTCCAGGGTGTGTTGTTCATGGCGCCAACGTTTGCCAAAAAGTTTGAGGCAAACGTTGGCGCAAACTTTTGCTCTCCAGGGTATTGATTTGTGATGCCAACGTTTGCCAAAAAGTTTGAGGCAAATGTTGGCTCAAGCTTTTCTCCCAAAAGTTTGAGCAAAAGTTTGAGGCAAACTTTTGCTCAAGCTTTTTGCCCAAAAGTTTGCGCAAAAGTTTGAGGCAAACTTTTGCTCAACTTTTTGTCCTCTCTTCCTCCTAGCCATTCCTTCTTGCTTCAACCTTTCTCCAAGCTTTCTTCACCTATCATTAATCAACCAAACACATCAAAGCTATGCTCAAAATCATGAGATATTCATTCTTTCATAATATGTGACAATTATAGCATAAAACCTCATGAAATTGCATTAATTCATCTATGGTTGATTAAATCAAAAGAAGCATGAAAATCTACCCAATTGGCTTGCTTATGGCTCAAGAAAGTGCATAATTCAATTGAAAACAAAAGAAAAAGGCTAGTGAAACTAGGCTAAGATGACTTGTCATCATAGGGGATGGAAGCTACAATGACAACATGCTTCAAGGATGGAACAACCAAAGGTGGGAGGAGCCTCAAGCATTTGATCAACCTTCATGGCAACAACCTCCACCAATGTACTATGATCAAGAGCCATGCCGTGATGCATACCAATCTAATGTGTGTGGTAACCCTCATTGTGATTGTCAATCACAATCACCTCATACATATGACCCCTTCCCTCAACATAGCCCTCAACAACCCTACTCACAAGCCCCCTACCACCAAACACCCCCATATGACCCTAATTCTTATCCACCATACCAACCACCATATGAACCATAACTAGAACCACCACATTTCCAACACCAATATTCCCAAGAACCACCTCAATATACACCATCTCCATACCCTTACCAAGATGAACCACCTTCCAATTATGAACCCTTTTTCCCAAACAATGAACCCTCTCTTCCACCCACATCTTTATTGGACCAATCTTTCCAACCCCTAATGCAAGAACAACAAGAACATCTAATTCGTTGCCAAAAGCAAGGGGAAGCCATGGCTACTTTATCTGAAGTGATGAGCCAATTGGCATCGTTGTGCTCAACTGTCCAAGATACCCTTATTGTTAAATGTGGAGGATTAGTTGAGGAGCACAATGAGAAGGAGAATTTGGAGCTTCAAAGTGGAGAAGAGAAGTTGAGGCAAGAAGTGCAACCAAGGGAAGAAGTTGAGATATTTGAGCCAGAAGAAGTGGTTGAATATTTAGGAGATGTTGAGAGTCCATGGGAATGTATAATTGGAGAGCCCTCTCCCAAGAAGCTTGATATTGATGTTGAGCAGGGTGTATAACCTCCAAGGCATATCATGGTTGAAGACTCTGAAGAGGTTGATCAAGAGATAGATTCAATTATCAACGAGTTTCTATCTACAATTGAATCCTCTGCCATTGCACTTGACATAGAGATCATGGAGGAAGACGCACAACCTCCCATGCCCTTGGTAAACAATGAAGAAGATATTGAATTGGAAGAAAGCTACCAAGAGGAAGTGGTTGGAATTGAAAAAGCTTGCAAGGAGGTAGAAGTTGTCAAGGAAGAACAAAAGGGGGTAGAGCTTGCAAGGACATTGGAGACACCTCTCCCCAAGCCATCACCATGGGTAAAATTCTTATCTCTAAGCTTTATTATCCCACTTGAATATGGTTTGCTTGAGACGGATGCTCAACTTAGAGCTCTTTGTGGTTTTAAGAGCAAAAGGGAGATGGTTAGTGGTTGGAAGCGACACTCTAGGTTCATCATGGCTGGAAGCTCAAGATTAGGAGCAATGGTTGGTGTAGAACCAAAATGGATGGGTTTAGGAGGTTGTTTGGGCGCTTAAATGAGAATTCCAAGGCTAAACCACCTGGATGGAATCATGATGATCAACTTGAAGACAGGTGTTAAAACAAAGTGTGGGATCCTAGATTACAAGAGGAGGATCAACTTTGGGAGCTCGTGGTTTGTGAAGAACTCCATCAAAGCTTGGAGCTACTAATTTTGAATGATGGAGCCTATTGGAGATTCAAGCATTGGTGGATGTTCAAGGATGGAGTCAAGCACAAGCCACCTTCATGAGATCTCCCCAATAAGTCCAACTTAGGGACAATAAATAAAAGTGCTAGGCGGGAGACACCCCACCATGGTAACTGATGAGCGGATAATTTATACGCTTTTTGGTATTGTTTTTAGGTAGTTTTTAGTAGGATCTAGCTACTTTTTAGTATATTTTTATTAGTTTTCAAGCAAAATTCACATTTCTGGACTTTACTATGAGTTTGTGTGGTTTCTGTGATTTCAGGTATTTTCTGGCTGAAATTGAGGGACCTGAGCAAAAATCTGATTCAGAAGTTGAAAAAGGACTACTAATGCTGTTGGATTCTGACCTCCCTGCACTCGAAATAGATTTTATGGAGCTACAGAAACCCCATTGGCACGCTCTCAATTTTGTTGGAAAGTAGACATCCTGGGCTTTCCAGCAATATATAATAGTCCATACTTTATCCGAGTTTTGATAACACAAACTGGCGTTTGAATGCCCACTTTCTACCCTATTCTGGCGTTAAAAGCCAGAACTGGCATAAAAGCTGGAGTTAAACGCCCAAACTGGCACCAAAGCTGGCGTTTAACTCCAAGAAGAGTCTCTACACGTGAAAGCTTCAATGCTCAGCCCAAGCACACACCAAGTGGGCCCCAAAAGTGGATTTCTGCACTATCTGCACTTAGTTACTTATTTTCTGTAACCCTAGCTACTGTTTTAGTATAAAAACTACCTTTAGAGATTTATTTTGTATCCAGTTTTCATATTTCGAAGCTGAGACCATTGATCACATTTTGGGGGCTAGCCATTCGGCCATGCCTAGACCATTATCACTTATGTATTTTTAACGGTGGAGTTTCTACACCCCATAGATTAAGGTGTGGAGCTCTACTGTTCCTTATGAATTAATGCAAAGTACTATTGTTTTTCTATTCAACTCAAGCTTATTCTTATTCTAAGATATTCATTCACACCCAAGAACATGATGAATGTGATGATTATGTGACACTCATCACCATTCTCACTTATGAACGCGTGCCTGACAACTACTTCCGTTCTACATGAAAACGAGCTTGAATGCATATCTCTTAGCCTCCTGGTTCACGATCAGAGTCTTCGTGGTATAAGCTAGAATTAATTGGCGGCCATTCCTGAGATCCAGAAAGTCTAAACCTTGTCTGTGGTATTCCAAGTAGGATCTGGGAAAGGGATGTCTGTGACGAGCTTCAAACTTGCGAGTGTTGGGCGTAGTGATAGACACAAAAGGATCAATAAATCCTATTCCAACATGAGTGAGAACCGACAGATGATTAGCCGTGCGGTGACAGCGCATTTGGACCATTTTCACTAAGAGGATGGGCGGTAGCCATTGACAACGGTGATCCCCAACATACAGCTTGCCATAGAAAGGAGTATGAATGATTGAATGAAGGTAGTAGGAAAGTAGAGATTCACAAGGAACAAAGCATCTCCATACGCTTATCTGAAATTCTCACCAATGAATTACATAAGTATTTCTATCTTATTTTATATTTTATTTACATTTTAATTATCAAAACCTTATAACCATTTGAATCTGCCTGACTGAGATTTACAAGATGACCATAGCTTGCTTCAAGCCGACAATCTCCGTGGGATCGACCCTTACTCACGTAAGGTTTATTACTTGGACGACCTAGTGCACTTGCTGGTTAGTTGTGCGGAGTTGTGAAAAAGAGTTGAGATTACAATCGTGCGTACCAAGTTGTTGGTGCCATTAAGATCACAATTCCGTGCACCAAGTTTTTGGTGCCGTTGCCGGGGATTGTTCGAGTTTGGACAACTGACGGTTCTATTAAGTGTATAAACAATAGTAATACTGAGATAACTTGACTAAGCAAGAAAATCTGTTATCAATTAGTTATTGGGCCAGGATTGAGTTCTACATATAGGGTTTATGTGGCCCATTTCTTGTACAATATAAAACTTCTTCTATTTCATTGAATAATGATACAAAAATACCAATTTCATTGTTAATTGCAAAATCTTTTCTGTAACGTTCTTCTTCAATCTTCATCTTCTTCACTCTTGATCTCTGGTACCTAACATGGTATCAGAGCTAGACTCCGATCCAGAAGTAAATTCACCAGAAATCACATCTTCCAAAACCCTAACCATGACCAACAATCTTCCTCTTCTCACAAATAATTCTCAGAAATTCATGCCGATTGGTGACAAGCTTGATGAAGCAAGCTTCTTTACTTGGGAACAACTTGCTTTATTCACAATAGGAGCCAATGATCTTGAAGATCACCTCCAGAAAGAATTGGTCCCCTCCATGTTTGATTCTGAAGCAGATCGTGCATCCAACACAGTTTCAAAGAGCTACAAGCAGTGGAAACAACGTGATAATCTTCTCACTACATGGCTTCTTCAATCCATGGATGAATCTTTCAAAACAAAAATGATTGGTTGCAAATTTGCTTATCAGATGTGGGAAAGAATTCAAGAGCACTTTGAAAAATTTTCGAAAATCAAAATCAAGCAATTGAGGACAGAATTGAAAAGCATCAAGAGAGGAGGAAGTTCAGCTAGTGAGTATCTCAAGAAAATTAGAAAAATTGCTGATTCTTTAGCTGCCATGGGTCATCATTTAACACTTGATGAGCCTTTGAAGCCATTACTGAGGGTTTAAATGAAGAATACAAAGTCTACATCTCGATGATGTCAAAATCAGACTCTATGAGTCTAATAAATGCTGAAGCATTACTGATCTCTCATGAAAGTATGTTGGAAAAATTCAAGAAACCTGATCTTGGAATCATACAATCAAACTTCACTCAAACCAGCTATCAATTCAACAATAGAGGAAATGGTAGAGGTTTTGCAGCAAGAAGATGACGAGGAAGAACCTTTAGAGGTGGCAGATCGAATTGGAATTCCACAAATCATCCTCAATGTCAACTCTGTGAAAGATTTGGACACACTGCAGCTTCATGTTTTCATCGGTTCGACCAGAGTTTTCACACAAATTCAAACAACAATTCCAATTCCTCATCCTCAGTAACACCACCACCAAACTCTTTTCACAACCCCAGAGCCTATTTTACAACACCTAAATCTGATTTTGAATCCTCCTGGTTCCCAGACACGGGAGCCTCACATCATATCACTAATGATCAGACCAATCTTTACTCCTCTTCGGATTTTCAAGGGGCAGAACAGGTAGTGCTAGGTAATGGTTCTCAAACTCCTATTACACACATTGGTCATTCCTATCTCATCTCTTTAGACAATAATCACAGATTTATTTTAAAACAATTACTTCATGCACCAGATATCTCTCATAATCTAATCAGTGTGCATCAATTCACAGTTGACAACAATTGCTATTTTGAATTTCATCCTGATGCATGTTATGTAAAATCACAGGGCACCCACCAGATTCTGCTCCAAGGATCTCCTAAGCAAGGAGTGTATGAATTTGAGAGGGTTGCTATAACTAAATCATCAAAAATTCAATCCAATCCTCTTGCTTTTACTGCTGTTTGTACTGATTTTCAGGTCTGGCATCAAAGATTGGGTCATTATACCCCTAAAATTGTATCTTCAGTACTTAATTCTTGTAATCTTTCTTCGATTCGTATGAATAAAAATGATATTAATCATTCATCTCTATGCAAGTCTTGTTGTATGTCCAAAATGCACTCACTGCCTTTTACCACTGACAATTTTAAATTCAATCATCCATTAGAAATGGACACTGATGTTTGGGGACCCTCATCAGTCATTTCTCATCATGGTTTCTCATATTATGTTTCATTTCTAGATGCATGCACAAGATATCTTTGCATCTACTTGATATCCTCAAAGTCACAAGTGTTCGCTGCTTTTCAGCAATACAAAAATCAGATGGAAAATTTTACTGGTTTAAGAATTAAACAATTACAATCTGATCATGGTCAAGAGTATATGTCTCATTCTTTTAAATTCTTTTTAGCAACAAATGGCATCATACATCGATTTTCATGTCCCTATACTCATCAACAAAATGGTAGAGTTGAGAGGAAACATAGACATTTAGTCGAAGTAGGCCTTTCATTATTAGCTACTGCATCCATGCCTCTTAAACACTGGGATGATGCATTTTTAGCTGCTGCATTCATTATAAATAGATTACCTTCCACTGTGACATCAAATAAATCACCATTTGAACTTTTACATAGACAAGTGCCAGATTATAGTTTTTTTAAAGTGTTTGGATGTGGATGCTATCCTCTACTTACACCTTATAACTCTACTAAATTTCAATTTAAATCTGATTTGTGTGTCTTTATGGGATATGCCCCACATCACAAAGGCTACAAGTGTATGAATTCTCAAGGTAAGATATTTATTACTCGTCATGTGCTTTTTTATGAAACAATTTTTCCATATAGTTCTATGTTTTCAGCACAGTGCAACATGCCAGCCAGAAATCCTACTGTCACTTCTATATTGCCGGTTCTTATATTGACTACCACTACCGATTCTACACCTAATTCAGTTTCTCCTTCACTTATCACTCACACATCTACCACACCAATTCTTAGTACTAGCCCTCCAGCCTCCTCCTCAGATACAATAGCTAATTCCCCAACCCCAGATCCTATCTCTATAGGGGACATTGAAATTCCACCTCCGCCCATTGCCAACTCCAACACCACCAATGTTCATCCTATGGTCACACGCTCAAAGACTGGGTCCCTAAAGCCTAAAGCTTTACAATCCACAGTGAAAGCTCCTCCTGATCTTCTCAATGAAATACCCCCCAATACTAAACTTGCTCTTACAACACCACATTGGACCAAAGCCATGGAGGAGGAGTTGGCTGCTCTGCATCGAAATCAAACTTGGAAAATGGTTGAACCACCAAAAAATAGCACAGTGATAGGTTGCCGTTGGGTCTTTGCTATCAAACGACATCCCGATGGAACAATTCTCAAATATAAAGCACGACTAGTGGCCAAAGGCTTTCATCAACGAGAAGGAATTGACTATGATCAAGTTTTCAGCCCTGTCATCAAGCCAGCAACCATTCGTATCATTTTAACACTTGCAATTTCTCAATCTTGGCCAATTCGACAATTTGATTTCAACAATGCTTTCCTCAATGGTGACCTTCAAGAAACTGTTTACATGCAACAACCTCCCTCTTTTCCCCAAGGCTCCCCAAATCAGGTTAGCAAACTTCATAAGTCAATTTATGGTTTGAAACAGGCCCCTCGAGCCTGGTTTACTAAATTGGCTGCCACTTTATCTCGATTTGGCTTTCAGAATACCAGGTCAGATCCTTCTTTGTTCTTACGATTTACTAAAACTTCTACTATGTATGTTTTAGTGTATGTTGATGATATTCTTGTTACTTGTAATAGTGATTCTGAGATTGTTCAACTTATATCCCAACTTAATTCCATTTTTGCTTTGAAGGACTTGGGAGAATTCAATTTCTTTTTAGGCATAGAAGCAACAAAAACAACATCAGGATCTTACATATTATCACAATCAAAGTATATTAGAGACCTTTTAGTTAGATCTAAGATGCATGAATCTCATCCTTTGCCTACTCCCATGATTACTAGTACTAAACTTTCAGCTCATGGCAGTGATGTATTTGATAATCCAACTCATTACAGATCAATTGTTGGAGCCCTTCAGTATGCCACTCTAACCAGGCCTGACATTGCCTATGCTGTGAATAAAGTTTCTCAGTATATGCATAAACCTCTTCTCCCACACTGGAAGTGTGTTAAGAGAATTTTGAGATATTTAGCAGGTACCATTGATCAAGGACTTTTCTTTCAATCTTGTACTGATTTGACTTTGTTTGCCTTTGCAGATTCAGATTGGGGCTCGGACGTTGATGACCGTCGATCCACAACTGGCTTCTGTGTCTATCTTGGCACCAATCTGGTCTCTTGGGCAAGTAGGAAGCAACATTCTGTCAGCAAGTCCAGTGCTGAGGCTGAGTTCAGGAGCATTGCTGCAGCCGAAACAGATCTTCGGTGGATATTGAACTTGTTCACTGAACTTCGACTCCAATGTTCAAACACTCCTGTGATTTACAGTGATAACATCAGTGCTGTTATGCTCACAGCCAATCCTATCCTCCATAACAAAACCAAACACTTTGACCTTGATCTCCATTCAGTACGGGAGCGAGTAAATCGCAATCAGCTTGTTGTAGTTCACATCCCAGCCACAGACCAAGTTGCAGATCTTTTGACCAAGCCTCTGTCCCTTCCCACCTTTGATCGTTTCAAGAACAAACTCAGGGTCTTGTCTAAAACGACCATGAGTTTGAGGGGGGGGTGTTAAGTGTATAAACAATAGTAATACTGAGATAACTTGACTAAGCAAGAAAATCTGTTATCAATTAGTTATTGGGCCAGGATTGAGTTCTACATATAGGGTTTATGTGGCCCATTTCTTGTACAATATAAAACTTCTTCTATTTTATTGAATAATGATACAAAAATACCAATTTCATTGTTAATTGCAAAATCTTTTCTGCAACGTTCTTCTTCAATCTTCATCTTCTTCACTCTTGATTTCTGGTACCTAACAAGTTCATCTTGTTGCTCAGATTATGTAATTTTATTTTATTTTATTTTTAAGCTTTTTATTTTCGAAAAATTCAAAAAAAAATAATAATACAAAAATAAAAAAATATATGTTCTTCAGAATTTTTAAGAATGAATTCTAGAGTTTCATGAGATATGTTAAATCCTGGCTGGCTGTTAAGCCATGTCTAATCTTTTGGACCGAGGTTTCACTTATCCTTAGAAGAGCTTCTTTGTCTTTCTCATCAATTTAGCTGTTCTATGTAATGCTCTGCTGAAGCTTGGCTGGCCATTTGGCCATGTCTAATCTTTTGGACCGAAGCTTTCACATAAAGCTTGGCTGGCTATTAAGCCATGTCTAAAATTTTAGACCGAAGCTTTAGACTAACATTGTATGATTCTTGGAATTCTTATTAAAAATTTTGAAATCCTTATTTTTCTTTTTCCAAATAATTTTCAAAAAATCCAAAAAAAAATTAATAAAATCATAAAACCAAAAATATTTTGTGTTTCTTGTTTGAGTTTAATGTCAAATTTTAAGTTTGGTGTCAATTGCATATTTTTCAAATTTTCTTAAAAATTTTCAAAAATTCATGCATGTGTCCCTCATGATCTTCAAGTTGTTCTTGATGATTTTCTTTATTTGATCTTTGCATTTTCTTGTCTTGTGTCTTTTCTTGTTTTTCATATGCATTTTTGAATTATTAGTGTCTAAAGAATAAAAATTTTTAAGTTTGGCATCTTGCATGTCTTTCTTTTCTTAAAAATTTTCAAAATTATGTTCTTGATGTTCATCATGATCTTCAAATTGTTCTTGGTGTTCATCTTGACATTCAAAGTGTTCTTGCATGCATTATTAGTTTTGATCTTAAACTTTTATGTTTTGCATCACTTTGATATTTTTCTCTCTCCTCATTAAAAATTCAAAAATAAAAAAAATTTCTTCCCCTTATTCTTCTCATAAATTTCGAAAATTTGGATTGACTTAGCCAAAAAAATTTTAAAATTTAGTTGTTTCTTATTAGTCAAATCAAATTTTCAATTTAAAAATTCTATCTTTTCAAAATCTTTTTCATTTTTACTTTATTTTCGAAAACTTTTAAAAATTGACTTTCAAAATCTTTTCTCATTTTTATTTCATATTTTCGAAATTAATGCTAATATTTAATATGATTGATTCAAAAATCTCAAGTTGTTACTTGCCTATTAAGAAAGATTTAATCTTTAAATTCTAAAATCATATCTTTTAGTTTCTTGTTAGGCAAGTAATCAACTTTAATTTTAAAAATCAAATCTTTTTAAATTTCCTTTTCAAGTCTTTTTCAAAATAAATTTCAAATCATATCCTTTCAAAATAATTTCAAAATCTTTTCCAACTTCTTATCTTTTCAAATTTGGTTTTCAAATCTTTTTCAATTAACTACTTAACTTTTTGTTTGATTTTAAAAGTTTTCTATTTCAATCATATCTTTTCTCTAAAATTTGAAAACTAAATGAATTAGTTACTATTCCATATCTTTTTCAAATTTTATTTTGTTTCTCTTTTTTTTATTTTCGAATTCTAACTAATATTTTTCCTTTTATTTTAATTTAAATTCGAATTCTTCTCTCTCTCATCTCTTTCTAATTATTTATATATTTACTAAAACCTCTCTTCTTCTTAAAAAAATTCGAACCTTCTCCCCCACTCTGTGTTCGAATTATTCTCTCCTATTTTCTTCTACTCACATAAAGGAACCTCTATACTGTGACATAAAGGATTCCTAATCTTTTCTATTCTCTTCTTCTTCATATGAGCAGGAGCAAGGATAAGAATATTCTTGTTGAAACTGATCCGGAACCTGAAAGAACTCTAAAGAGGAAGCTAAGAGAAGCTAAGGCATAACACTCTGGAGAGGACCTGACAGAATTTTTCGAAAAAGAAGAAGAGATGGCCGAACCCAACAACAACAATGCAAGGAAGGTGCTTGGTGATTTCACTACACCAACTTCCAATTTCTATGGAAGACGTATCTCAATTCCTGCCATTGGAGCAAACAACTTTGAGCTTAAGCCTCAATTAATTTCTCTAATGCAACAAAATTGCAAGTTTCATGGACTTCCATTGGAAGATCCTCACAAGTTCTTAGCTAAATTCTTGCAAATCTGTGACACTGTCAAGACCAATGGAGTTGATCCCGAGGTCTACAGGCTTATGCTTTTCCCTTTTGCTGTAAGAGACAGAGCTAGAACATGGTTGGATTCACAACCTAAGGAAAGTCTGAACTCTTGGGAAAAGCTGGTCAGTGCTTTCCTGGCCAAATTCTTTCCACCTCAAAAGATGAGCAAGCTTAGAGTGGAAATCCAAACCTTCAGACAAAAGGAAGGTGAGTTCCTCTATGAAGCTTGGGAAAGATATAAGTAGTTGATCAAAAGGTGTCCTACTGACATGCTTCCAGAATGAAGCATTATATGTATATTCTATGATGGTCTGTCTGAGTTGTCAAAAATGTCATTGGACCATTCTGCAGGAGGATCTCTTCATTTGAAACCCCTGCAGAAGCTCAGGAACTCATTGAAATGGTTGCAAATAACCAGTTCATGTACACCTCTGAGAGGAATCCTGTGAACAATGGGATTCCTCAGAAGAAGGGAGTTCTTAAAATTGATACTCTGAATGCCATATTGGCTCAGAACAAAATATTGACTCAGCAAGTCAATATGATTTCTCAGAGTCTGAATGGATTGCAGGCTGCATCCAATAGTACTAAAGAAGCATCTTCTGAAAAAGAAGCTTATGATCCTGAGAACCCTGCAATGGCAGAGGTGAATTACATGGAAGAACCCTATGGAAACACCTATAATCCTTCATGGAGAAATCATCCAAATTTCTCATAGAAGGACCAACAGAAGCCTCAACAAGGCTTCAATAATAATGGTGGAAGAAATAGGTTTAGCAATAGCAAGCCTTTTCCATCATCTTTTCACCAACAAATAGAGAATTCTGAACAGAGGCATTCTGGCCTGGCAACTAGAGTCTCTGATCTATCTAAGACCACACTAAGTTTCATGAATGAAACAAGGTCTTCCATTAGAAATTTGGAGGCACAGGTGGGTCAGCTGAGTAAGAAGATTACTGAAACTCCTCCCAGTACTCTCCCAAGTAATACAGAAGAAAATCCCAAGAGAGAGTGCAAGGCCATAACCATGACCAACATGGCTGAACCTGGATAGAGTGAGGAGGACGTGAGTCCCAGTGAGAAAAGCCTCATGGGATGTCCTCTGGATAGGAAGGAGTTTTCCTTTGAGGAACCAAAGGAATCTAAGGCTCATACAGAGACCGTAGAGATTCCATTGAACTTCCTTCTGCCATTCATGAGCTCTGATGAATATTCTTCCTCTGAAGAGGATGAAGACATCACTAAAGAGTAAGTTGCCAAGTATCTAGGAGCAATCATGAAGCTGAATGCCAAGTTGTTTGGTAATGAGACTTGGGAGGATGAACCCCCCTTGTTCACCAAAGAACTGAGTGCATTAATGAGGCAGACATTACCTCAGAAGAAACTGGATCCCGAAAAATTCTTCATACCTTGTACCATAGGCACCATGACCTTTGAGAAAGCTCTGTGTGACCTGGTGTCAGGAATAAACCTCATGCCACTCTCTGTAATGGAAAAACTGGGAATCTTTGAGGTACAAGCTGTAAGAATCTCACTAGAGATGGCAGACAAATCAATGAAACAGGCTTATGGACTAGTAGAGGACGTGCTAGTGAAGGTTGAAGGCCTTTACATCCCTAATGATTTCATAATCCTAGATACTGGGAAAGATGAGGATGAATCCATCATCCTTAGCAGACCCTTCCTAGCCATAGCAAAAGCTATGATTGATGTTGACAGAGGAGAGTTGGTCCTTCAGTTGAATGAAGACTACCTTGTATTCAAGACTCAAGGTTCTTCTTTTGTAACCATAGAGAGGAAGCATGAAAAGCTTCTCTCAATACAGAGTTAAAAAAAACCCCCACATTCAAACTCTAAGTTTGGTGTTGGAAGGCCACAACCAAACTCTAAGTTTGGTGTTGGGAGGCCTTAACCAAACTCTAAGTTTGGTGTTGAGAGGCCCCAACCCTGCTCTGATTATCTGTGAGTCTCCATGAGAGCTCACTGTCAAGCTATTGACATTAAAGAAGCGCTTATTAGGAGGCAACCCAATGTTATTTAATTATATCTATTTATTTTCCATTGTTATTTTATGTTTTCTTTAGGTTGATGATCATGTGAAGTCACAAAAACAACTGAAAAATCAAAAACAGAATGAAAAACATCATTAAAAACAGCTCACCCTGGAGGAAGAGCTTACTGGCGTTTAAACGCCAGTAAGAGTAGAAGAATGGGCGTTAAACACCCAGTCTGGCACCATTCTGGGCATTCAATGCCATAAATAGGCACCAGACTGGTGTTTAACGCTAGAACAGGGCACCAAGTTGCGTTAAACGCCAAGAAAGGGAGAAAAGCTGGCGTTAAACGCCAGAAACAAGTAGCAACCTGGCGTTTAACACCAGAATTGCACTCTAAGGGCAATTTGCATGCCTAAATGGAGCAGGGATGCTAAGTCCTTGACCCCTTAGGATCTGTGGGCCACACAGGATCCCCACTGATGAGCGGATAATTTATACGCTTTTTGGCATTGTTTTTAGGTAGTTTTTAATATGTTTTAGTCACTTTTTATTATATTTTTATTAGTTTTTATTTAAAATTCACATTTTTGGGCTTTACTATGAGTTTGTGTGTTTTTCTATGATTTCAGGTATTTTCTGGCTGAAATTGAGGTACCTGAGCAAAAATCTGATTCAGAGGCTGAAAAAGGACTGCAGATGCTGTTGGATTTTAACCTCCCTGCACTCGAAGTGGATTTTCTGGAGCTACAGAAGCCCAATTGGTGCGCTCTGAATTGCGTTGGAAAGTAGACATTATGGGATTTCCAACAATATATAATAGTTCAGACTTTGCCCGAGATTTGATGGCCCAAACCGGCATTCCAAGTCAGCATAAAAATTCTGGTGTCAAAACGCTAGAACTGACATAAAAGCTGGAGTTAAACGCCCAAACTGGCACCAAAGCTGGCGTTTAACTCCAAGAAATGTCTCTACATGTGAAAGCTTCAACGCTCAGCCCAAGCACACACCAAGTGGGCCCGGAAGTGGATTTCTGCATCATTTACTCATTTTTGTAAACCCTAGGTTACTAGTTCTCTATAAATAGGACCTTTTGCTATTGTATTTTCATCTTGGAATCTTTGATTAGTCTTATGCTATCTTAGACCTTTTAGGGGGCTGGCCATTCGGCCATTCCTAGACCTTTTGTTCTTATGTATTTTCAACGGTGGAGTTTCTACACACCATAGATTAAGGTGTGAAGCTCTGCTGTTCCTCATGAATTAATGCAAAGTACTATTGTTTTTCTATTCAACTCAAGCCTATTTCTTCTCCAAGATATTCATTCGCACTCAAGAACATGATGAATGTGATGATTATGTGAAACTCATCACCATTCTCACCTATGAACGCGTGCCTGACAACCACTTCCGTTCTACATGCAAACAAGCTTGAATGTGTATCTCTTGGGTTTCTAATCTAAAATTGGAACCTTCGTGGTATAGGCTAGAATTATTGGCGGCCATTCCTGAGATCCGAAAAATCTAAACCTTGTCTGTGGTATTCCGAGTAGGATCTGGGAAGGGATGACTGTGACGAGCTTCAAACTCGTGAGTGTTGGGCGTAATGACAGACGCAAAAGGATCAATGGATCCTATGCCAACATGATCGAGAACCGACAGATGATTAGACGTGCGGTGTGATGAGAGGAACTTTTGCGTGGTCTAGAAATTTGCAGATAAATCCTCGTTGCAAGTATAGTTTCTAAACCTTCAAAAGTCCTTTCATACAAACGTTTTGGTTGTCACAAGTAACAAACCCCTTTAAAATTGATAACCGAGTATTTAAACCTCGGGTCGTCTTCTCAAGGAATTGCAGGGAGGTATGTTCTTATTATTGGTTATGAGTTTGTAAATTGGGGTTTTGGAAGTAAGGAGGAAATATGTTATATGACAAGTAAAATAAAATAATAATAATAAAATCTCTTGGCAAGGTATAAGAATTGGAATTCCTATCCTAGTTATCCTTATCAGGTATGAAGAGAATTGGGTTTTAATCCCACTTGGTCAGCCTTTATTAAACAACGGAAGGTTAAGTGGACTAATTTGCTTGATTCTCAAGTCCTAGTCAACTCCTATGGAGAGACTAGCTTTTAGAGCAATCCTAGCCCAAGCAGAATCTGCCAATTTCAATCACTTGCTGAGTTTGATAACTCAAGTATTACCAATCACTTGACCAAAGCCAAAAGGGAGAAAAATATCTAAATTAAATTAAAAGCATCAATATAAGCAAAGCAAAATTAAATCTGAAAATACCTCGAATTGCATTAACAAAAGAACTTAAATCTGACATAGACATTCATAAATTAAATTGAGAAAATAAATAAAAAGAACATTGAATCTGGGAACGAGAGTCACTCCTAAAACTAAGAGAAATCATAAATCCTAATCCTAAGAGAGAGGAGAGAACCTCTCTCTCTAAAAACTACATCTACTCCTAAAATTGTGAATGTGAAAGCTTGATGAAGAATGGATGCATTCCCCCACTTTATAGCCTCTAATATGCATTTTCTGGGCCGCAAACTGGGTCAGAAACAGCCCAGAATTCGCTGGTTGCGAATTCAAACATGCTGATTTTCGTCACTGCGACACGGCCGCATGGAGCACGCGATCGCGTCGCCTAGCATCAGGGAAACTATAGCAGATTACATATCAAATCGAAGCCCCGGACGTTAGCTTTCCAACGCAACTGGAACCGCATCGTTTGGACCTCTGTAGCTAAAGTTATAGCCATTTGAGTGCAGAGAGGTCAGGTTGGACAGCTTAGCAATTTCTCCAACTTCTTGTATTCCTTCCACTTTTGCATGCTTCCTTTCCATCCTCTGAGCCATTCCTGCCCTGTAGTCTCTGAAAACACTTAACACACATATCAAGGCATCTAATGGTAATAAGAGAGGATTTAAACATAGGGAACTTAAAGCCAAAGAAGCATGTTTTCAATCAAAGCACATAATTAGGAAGGAAAATGTAAAACCATGCAAATAGTATGAATAAGTGGGTAAAGAGTTGATAAAATCCACTCAATTGAGCACAAGATAAACCATAAAATAGTGATTTATCACGGTGACAGCGCATTTGGACCATTTTCACTGAGAGGACGGGAGGTAGCCATTGACAACGGTGAAACCCAACATACAGCTTGCCATGGAAAGGAGTATGAATGATTGGATGAAAACAATAGGAAAGCAGAAGTTCAGGAGGAACAAAGCATCTTCATGCGCTTATCTGAAATTCTCACCAATGAATTACATAAGTACCTCTTTCTTATTTTATGTTTTATTCATCTTTTAATTATCAATTCTCCATAACCATTTGAATCCGTCTGACTGAGATTTACAAGATGACCATAGCTTGATTCAAGCCGACAATCTCCGTGGGATCGACCCTTACTCACGTAAGGTTTATTACTTGGACGACCCAGTGCACTTGCTGGTTAGTTGTGCGGAGTTGTGACAAAGAGTTGAGATTACAATTGTGCGTACCAAGTTGTTGGCGCCATTGATGATCACAATTTCGTGCACCAAGTTTTTGGCGCCGTTGCCGGGAATTGTTCGAGTTTGGACAACTAACGATTCATCTTGTTGCTTAGATTAGGTTGATGGGTGTTTTTATGGAAAAACAAATTTCCAAAACACCTAAAACTAACCGGCAAGTGTACCGGGTCGCATCAAGTAGTAAAACTCACTTAGAGTGAGGTCGATCCCACAGGGATTGATGGATCAAGCAACTTTAGTGGGTGATTAGTTTAGTCAAGCTAACATTGAGTGAATTGTGTGAAATTGTAGCCAACAGAATGTAAATGACAAGGAATTTAAAAATGCAAAAAGTGAATTGGACAGAAACTTAAAGAGCAAGAAAAGTAAATTGGCAAAATCTTAAATGACAAGAAATGTAAATTGCATAAAATGTAAAGGGGATTGGGTGCAGGAAATTTAAATGAAAGCAGTAAATCAGTAACTTAGAGCAATTGCAGAAAATGTAAAGTTGCAAGAAATGTAATTCAAGCTCACAGCAAGCATCTAATGTAAAGTGTAGAGGAACAAGAAGATTTAAATTGCATGAAAGTAAATTGAAAGCAATGAGAACAGAAGCAATGGAAACCAAAGATCAAAATCAAACTCAATGTAAATTGAATTTTAACTTGCAGCAAAAGGAAATCATAGCAAATTTCAAACAGAAAAGTAAAATTACTTGAAGAAGTAAAACGGAAAGTGACTGATGCTTAATTGCAGCAATTTAAAAGAAGGTTGAAGATCTCAGGAGTGGAAGAGACTAGAAAACAAGTCTAGATCTCAAATCCTTCCTTGATCCAACAAGAACAATTGCAAAGAAATAAGGAAAAGTAAATTGCAGAAGGAGTAGAAGAATGAAACAGTAAACAGAAATTGAAATTCAATTATGCAGAAAACTAAACAAGAAAGAATTCAAGGTGAGATTGAAACAAAATTTCTTCAATTCTCCACCCAAGATCCAAAACAAAGAGTAAAAAGTGTAGAAGCAAGAACAAGGAAGAAGAGAGATCAATTCCCCTTCCCAATTCCCCCTAATACTTTCTAATGGAGCTCCTCAAAGAAATGAAGCAGATACCTTTTTATAGGCTTTTCACAAAATAAAAATGAAAATGAAAAATGAAATTCTAAACAAATTACAATTAAAAATAAATTCCTAAGCTAACTTGTTCTTGTGCCTTGAAGTGATGTCCATGGGCTTTTAAATTTTGGTGCAGGATTGAATTAATTTGATTTTTGGACCATGGGTCACACTCCTAGGGCAAAGCTCTCCCCAAGAGCTTCAAAGCTATTAGAAGCACCCCTTTGTTTTGGAGAGAAACTCCAAGTTCGAACCATGATGGAAGTATTTTGTGAGCCTTTTTTCTTACAATTTCATGAGGAGAGCGCTACTTCCTTGCTTCCCTTGGTCTCCCTCTTCGAATCCTGGTGAAGCCACTTTGATTCATTTTTGCTTGTTTTTGGTTCTTAAAGATGCCTTTCACTCGTACCTCAATTTCATGCCAAATATGGATTGCCATATATCGTTGGAAAGCTCTGAATGTCAGCTTTCTAACGCAACTGGAAGCACATCAATCAGACTTTTGTAGCTCAAGTTATAGCCATTTGAACGAGGCATGGTCATACTGTGAGCGCCCAGATTTTAACTTAGAGAAAATTTGCTTCCAATGCTCATTTTCCTTGAGGCAAGCCCGAAAAAGCTCTTGGCAAGAGCTTGGCTTTTGATTATTTGAAGTAAAGCTCTCCACAAGAGCTCTAAAGCTCTCGGCAAGAGCTTTGTGCTCTTGCTCCTTGTTTTGAGCTACGCTTTTCTTCCTTTGGGCCACGCTTCTCTTCCTTGATTTGGTCATGGGCCACGCTTTTAAAAGCGTGGCCTAAGCCTCCAAAGTGTGCTCCAACTTCAAAGTGTGTCCCAAAGCTCTTTTTTTCTCCTTTTTAACTTATTTTGTGCTTCTTTGCTTCTTCTTCTTCTTCTTATTTCCTACAAGATTTATAAAATTAAAAGATTAAGGAAATATACCAATTAAGTACAAAAGCATTCAATATTTAAGCACAAATCATCAATTTCTTGTATGAAAAAGCATAGAAAAACATGACATGGTGACATGTCATCACAACACCAAACTTAAACCTTGCTTGTCCCCAAGCAAGAAAAGAATCATGCAATTTAAGATTGACAATCCAAGGTAAGAAGAATAGCAAGTTAATATTCATGGTAGGCTAGTTTCTTATGCATGCTACAATCACAAAAGAAATATAAATGATTGATGCTTCTATCTAGCTCAATTTATGAAATCTTTTTCCTTATAATTTTCCCTTGAAACAAGCTTTTGATTTTCTTATTAGCTTCTCCTTTTGGGTGCTTTGCCCCATGAGTTAATAACAAAGCTACGATTCTAAATGCTTTGTTTTCAAGTATTACCACTTGATACATAAGCACCACAAGCATTTGAATTAGAGGACTTCATTAAGCTCATTTTTCTTTTCTTTTCTTGACTCTCTAATCATTGATGCTCAGAACCTTGAGCTTTGAGGGAGTGCTTTTGCACTTGAGCCTAGCCTTGACTTCTAAGTGTTTTGTTTTCAAGCATTTGGCTTGATACATAAACACCACAAGTACTTAACATATTGTCATTGGTACTCAGAGCCTTCAGCTTTCTCATTCTTTCCCTTTTTTTTTACCTTAATTTGTATTTGCTTCTTCAAGGTTTTTATGATTTTCAAAAGATTTCACAAAATGTACTAAATAAAAACTTCAATTAAATAAAATCCAATGCAATTGAGCAACAATTAATCATACTAGCTTTCCAATACTTGTATGCACATGCTAAGTTCTTCTTTAATGCCTTGTTTGTTTATGATCATGATGCTTTACTGCTTTAAGCTTTACAAA
The DNA here is from genome assembly GCF_003086295.3 of Arachis hypogaea. Classification (NCBI taxonomy): domain Eukaryota; kingdom Viridiplantae; phylum Streptophyta; class Magnoliopsida; order Fabales; family Fabaceae; genus Arachis; species Arachis hypogaea. The sequence goes on from NC_092047.1 coordinate 46,780,325, forward strand.
ACTCAAGTTGGTAGTCATAATGGCATGGCAACATGTTACAAATCAATATTCAAGCTATGCTTATTCATACCACACATGCATACAGAGAATATAAAGACAATCATGCAAAATAAAGTGCTGGAAACAAAGGAGAGGAAAAGGAACTTTACAACCTTGTAGTCCATCTTCTCTATTATTGTCATTTTCCTCTTATTCTTCCCTTTCCCTTGCCAAACTCAGAATGCTTGTTCATCCTCAAGCAACAATTAGAACAATGGCTATGGGGCTAAGATGGATCATGAATGTCTTATACAATGAAATATTAGTAGCACATGTGTTTTAAGCAAGCAAAATTAAAGGTAATAATCAAGGCATAAGAGACAAAGACATTTTGATTGTATAGATAAGAAGGTGTGCACAATACATTGCATAAAAGATAAGTGGCACACCAAACTTAGTGTGACACTTTCACTTGGAATTAATGCAAGTATCTTGTAAGAATTGGAATCAAATTTTGTTGCATAGTAACACCAAACTTAGAATGCAATCATATGTCAATTTATTTGAATTAAAACTAAGTAAATGAAACTGTTATTTGTTAAGTACAATCACCAAGTCAAGAATCTGTCATGAATAAAGCTCTCTTGGTGATGTATTAACAAACACAGTGAATAAGAAAACTAAAATGAAAGCGTTTAAAAACAAAAAAAATGACTAAAGAAAGTAGAATGAAAAAGAGTCAAATTAAAAGAGAAAAATAAAACTGCAGAGGCATTATGATTATGCAGACAAGTAGTGTTGCTTGAATGAATTGCATAGAAAATAAGTGGCACACCAAACTTAGAATCTTGGTGTGTCACTTTCAATTTTTGATTTGATGCAATCATCCAAAAAGATTGAAAACAATTTGTTGCAAGGCAACACCAAACTTAGAATGTAACCATATGCCAATTTATTGAATTTAATCAAAACAAAGAACGAAAACAAAGCAGAGAAGAGAAATTATACCTACGGCTGACATGTTGTTCACTTTCTTCCTCTTCTTCCAGTTTGTTAAGAGGAATGACCTCAAGGGGGGAGAAGATTCAGCTAGTGTCCCTTGTCTTGGCCTTTCCTCAGCAAGTTTCCTTTTGCAAATGGCTTGATTGATCTTGCTTGCTGGATTAGGGACAGAATTGGTGTTCTTGCTAGTTGCCTTCACTTCTTTGGATTCAAGACTTGGTTGCTGTGTGATTATTGGAGTTTTGTATTCATCCAGAGCCTTTTGAATAGGAGGTTCCATGAGCGTTTCTTCTATGTACTTCTCTGCTTCACTTGAGTTTGGAATGACTTCCTCACTTTCTTGCTCCTCCACTCCTTTCTTTGCACCCAACATTTGACTTAATAGCTTTTTCATTGAGGAGGTTTGTTTATCTTCCCAACATTTCTTCATCTCCTCTTCATATTTTTCAATCACAGATTCAATTGTTGAGAGTTTTTGGGTCAGGGACGTTTGTGAGAGTTGTGAGTATTCATGTTCCCTTGTCATCTCAAGTGCAGTTTCATTTTCAACCACCTCATTCTTTATTGAAAGTTCACTTGATGCAGTAGCCTCTTCCTCTTGTTTTTCCTCCTTCTTCGTTGCACTCACCAATTGAGCTAGCTGCACTTCCATGTTTTTGAGGGAGTTTTCTTGTTCTTTCTAAACTTTCGTTGTCTTCTCCTCATATCTTTTGAGCATGGACTCAAGCTTTGAGAACCTTGAGTGGTTCATGGAAGTTTGTGTGGATGGTGAGTTTTGAAAGGGGCTTTCTGTTGAAGCATGGTCAAGTGATGATATCTTTGGATGAATATCATATGGAGCATTAGAATTCCCTTTCCAGCCACCATTAGAATCATGACTTGCATCATTTTGTGGTGGAAGGAAATATCCCATATGGTTTTCTTGCTAATCTTGTGTCTATGAAGCAAATCTCCATGGATTGGAGTGCTTAGAATTTGTATTTTCTTGGTGATATTCCCAGCCACCAATAGAGATTGGTGATGGTGGGTAATATCCCATAAAATTTGTTTGATCATAAGATGAGTTGAACTCCATTTGAATTTTGTAAAACACAACACCAAGGAAAATTGAAATTCATATCTCAGAGATGAATTTCTTAGTGAGGCAATAACTCAAACACCTTGGTTTCAATCTAAAACAGAAAACAAAAATAAAGAAAATGCTTGATCTAGACTTCTCACCCACTTAATCATTGTTGATCTAAATCAATCCCCGGCAACGGCGCCAAAAACTTGATGGGTGTTTTTATGGAAAAACGAATTTCCAAAACACCTAAAACTAACCGGCAAGTGTACCGGGTCGCATCAAGTAGTAAAACTCACTTAGAGTGAGGTCAATCCCATAGGGATTGATGGATCAAGCAACTTTAGTGGGTGATTAGTTTAGTCAAGCTAACATTGAAGTTAAATTTGATGGAATGTAGCCAACAGAAAGTAAATGGCAGTGAATTAAAAGTTGCAGAAAGTAAATGAGCATAAACGTAAAGGGCAAGGAATGTAAATTGGCAAAATCTTAAATGACAAGAAATGTAAATTGCATAAAATGTAAAGGGAATTGGGTGCAGGAAATTTAAATGAAAGTAGTAAATCAGTAACTTAGAGCAATTGCAGAAAATGTAAAGTTGCAAGGAATGTAATTCAAGCCCACAGCAAGCATCTAATGTAAAGTGCAGAGGAACAAGAAGATTTAAATTGCATGAAAGTAAATTGAAAGCAATGAGAACAGAAGCAATGGAAACCAAAGATCAAAAGCAAACTCAATGTAAATTGAATTTTAACTTGCAGCAAAAGGAAATTATAGCAAATTTCAAACAGAAAAGTAAAATTACTTGAAGAAGTAAAACGGAAAGTGACTGATGCTTAATTGCAGCAATTTAAAAGAAGGTTGAAGATCTCAGGAGTGGAAGAGACTAGGAAACAAGTCTAGATCTCAAATCCTTCCTTGATCCAACAAGAACAATTGCAAAGAAATAAGGAAAAGTAAATTGCAGAAGGAGTAGAAGAATGAAACAGTAAACAGAAATTGAAATTCAATTATGCAGAAAACTAAACAAGAAAGAATTCAAGGTGAGATTGAAACAAAATTTCTTCAATTCTCCACCCAAGATCCAAAACAAAGAGTAAAAAGTGTAGAAGCAAGAACAAGGAAGAAGAGAGATCAATTCCCCTTCCCAATTCCCCCTAATACTTTCTAATGGAGCCCCTCTAAGAAATGAAGCTGATGCCTTTTTATAGGCTTTTCACAAAATAAAAATGAAAATGAAAAATAAAATTCTAAACAAATTACAATTAAAAATAAATTCCTAAGCTAACTTGTTCTTGTTCCTTGAAGTGATATCCATGGGCTTTTAAATTTTGGTGCAGGATTGAATTAATTTGATTTTTGGACCATGGGTCACACTCCCAGGGCAAAGCTCTCCCCAAGAGCTTCAAAGCTCTCCGTAAGAGCTCTATTAGAAGCACCCATTTGTTTTGGAGAGAAACTCCAAGTTCGAACCATGATGGAAGCATTTTGTGAGCCCTTTTTCTTACATTTTCATGAGCAGAGCGCTACTTCCTTGCTTCCCTTGGTCTCCCTCTTCGAATCCTGGTGAAGCCACTTTGATTCATTTTTGCTTGTTTTTGGTCCTTAAAGATGCCTTTTACTCGTCCCTCAATTTCATGCCAAATATGAATTACTATATATCGTTGGAAAGCTCTGAATGTCAGCTTTCCAACGCAATTGGAAGCACATCAATCGGACTTTTGTAGCTCAAGTTATAGACCTTTGAAGGAGGCATGGTCATGCTGTGAGCTTCCAGATTTTAACTTAGAGAAAATTTGCTTCCAATGCTCATTTTCCTTGAGGCAAGCCCAAAAAAGCTCTTGGCAAGAGCTTTTAAGCTCTTTGCAAGAGCTTGGCTTTTGATTATTTGAAGTAAAGCTCTCCACAAGAGCTCTAAAGCTCTCGGTAAGAGCTTTGTGCTCTTGCTCCTTGTTTTGAGCTACGCTTTTCTTCCTTTGGGCCACGCTTCTCTTCCTTGATTTGGTCATGGGCCACGCTTTTAAAAGCGTGGCCTAAGCCTCCAAAGTGTGCCCCAAAGCTCTTTTTTCTCCTTTTTAACTTATTTTGTGCTTCTTTGCTTCTTCTTCTTCTTATTTCCTACAAGATTTATAAAATTAAAAGATTAAGGAAATATACCAATTAAGTACAAAAGCATTCAATATTTAAGCACAAATCATCAATTTCTTGTATGAAAAAGCATAGAAAAACATGACATGGTGACATGTCATCATAGGTAACTTTATTTTATTCTTCAGAATTTTTAAGAACGAATTCTAGAGTTTCAGATGATGCTTTTATCATCACAAAAGCTACTTGATTCCTATCAATTTGGCTGTTGTATGTAATGTCTGCTGAAGCTTGCCTAGCCATGTCTAATCGTTTAGACTGAAGCTTTAGACTAACATTGCATGATTCCTGGAATTCTTATTAAAAATTTTGAAATCCTTATTTTTTTTTTCTAAATAATTTTCGAAAAAAATACAAAAAAATTTATAAAAAAATTTATTTTGTGTTTCTTATTTGTGTCTAGTGTCAATTTTTAAGTTTGGTGTCAATTGCATGTCTTTATTCTTCTTGCATTTTTTCGAATATATGCATTATGTTCTTCATTAATCTTCAAGTTGTTCTTGATGATTTCCTTGCTCTGATCTTTAAATTCTCTTGTTTTGTGTGTTTTTTGTTTCTCATATGTATTCTAAATTTCTTAGTGTCTCTAATATGAAAATTTCTAAGTTTGGTGTCTTGCATGCATTGTTTATTTGATCTTAGTTCTTCAAGATTTAGTTTCATTTTGTTATTATTCTCTAAAAATTCAAAAATATTTTCAAAACTATGTCTTTTCAAGTCAATAATACAGAGAATTGAAGATTCAGAACATTCAGCAGAGCAATTACACAGAAAAAGCTGGGCGTTCAAAACGCCCAGTGAGGAAGGAAAACTGGCGTTTAAACGCCAGCCAGGGTACCTGGCTGGGCGTTAAACGCCCAAAATGGTAGTATTTTGGGCGTTAAACGCCATAACAGATACCATTCTGGGCGTTTAACGCCAGGATGGCACAAGAGGGAAGATTTTGTTTTTAATTCAAATCTTCTTCAAATTTTCATACTTTTTCAAAATCAAATCTTTTTCAAATCATATCTTTTCAATCATATCTTTTAAAAATCAAATCCTTTCCATTTTTTTTACTATTTTCGAAAATCCTTGCTAACAATTAGTGATTTGATTCAAAAATTTCATCCTTGTTAAGAAAGGTTCAATAATTGAATTTTAGAATCATATCTTTTAAATTTCTTGTTAGCCAAGACATTAATTTTAAAAATCCAATCTTTTTAATTGTTTGTCAATCATATCTTTTTAAAACCATATTTTCTCAATCATATCTTCTCAATCACATCTTTTTCAAAATAATTTTCAATCATTTTTTTATTTCTGATTTCAAAATCTTTTTCAAAATCACTTAACTACTTTCTCAATTTTAATTTTTGAAAATCATCAACCAATTTTTCAAAATTTCTTTTAATTAATTCAAATTTTTTTTAATTTAATTTCGAAAATTCTTTCCCTCTTCTCACATCCTTCTATTTAATGGACTAACACTCTTCCTCAAGGTGCAATTCGGACCCCCTCTCTCTATAAGTTCGAATTCTCTCCTTTCTACCTCCTCCTTCTATTCTTCTTTTCCTCTGACATCTCAAGGAATCTCTATACTGTGACATAGAGGATTCCATACTTTCTTCTCCTTTTTTTCATATGAGCAGGAGCAAGGACAAAGACATTCTTGTTGAAGCTGATCCTGAACCTGAAAGGACCTTGAAGAGAAAGCTAAGAGAAACTAAAGCACAACTCTCTGGAGAGGACCTAACAGAAATTTTCAAACAAGAAGAAGCCATGGCAGCCGAAAACAACAACAATGCCAACAATGCAGGGAAAGTACTTGGTGACTTTACTGCACCTACTCCCGACTTCTATGGGAGAAGCATCTCAATTCCTACCATTGGAGCAAACAACTTTGAGCTCAAGCCTCAATTAGTTTCTCTGATGCAACAGAATTGCAAGTTTCATGGACTTCCATTGGAAGATCCTCATTAATTTTTGGCTGAATTCTTGCAAATCTGTGACACTGTCAAGACCAATGGGGTTGATCCCGAGGTCTACAGGCTTATGCTTTTTCCCTTTGCTGTAAGAGACAGAGCTAGAGTATGGTTGGATTCACAACCTAAGGAAAGCCTGAACTCTTGGGAAAAGCTGGTCAATGCCTTTCTGGCCAAATTTTTTCCACCTCAAAAATTGAGTAAGCTTAGAGTTGAATTCTAGACCTTCAGACAGAAGAAAGGTGAATCCCTCTATGAAGCTTGGGAAAGATACAAGCAATTGATCAGAAGGTGTCCTTCTGACATGCTTTCTGAATGGAGCATCATAGGTATCTTCTATGATGGTCTGTCTGAACTGTCCAAGATGTCATTGGACAGCTCTGCTGGAGGATCTCTTCATCTGAAGAAGACACCTGTAGAAGCTCAGGAACTCATTGAGATGGTTGCAAATAACCAATTCATGTACACTTCTGAAAGGAATCCTATGAATAATGGGACAAATCAGAAGAAAGGAATTGAGAACAAAATATTGGCTTAGAATAAAATATTGACTCAACAAGTCAATATGATTTCTCAGAGTTTGTCTGGAATGCAAGCAGCAACAGGCAGTATCAAAGAAGCTTCATCTGAAGAAGAAGCTTATGATCCTGAGAACCCAGCAATGGAAGAGGTGAATTACATGGGAGAATCCTATGGAAACACCTATAATCCTTCATGGAGAAATCATCCAAATCTCTCATGGAAGGATCAACAGAAGCCTTAACAAGGCTTCAACAGTAATAATGGTGGAAGAAATAGGTTCAGCAATAGCAAGCCTTTTCCATCATCTTCTCAGCAACAGACAGAGAATTCTAAGCAAAGCCACTATGATTTAGCAACCATATTCTCTGATCTAATTAAAACCACTCAAAGTTTCATGACTGAAACAAGATCATCCATTAGAAATTTGGAGGCACAAATGGGTCAGCTGAGTAAGAAAATTATTGAACTCCCTCCTAGTTCTCTCCCAAGCAATACAGAAGAGAACCCAAAAAGAGAGTGCAAGGCCATCAACATAACCCATACGGCCAAACATGGAGAGGAGGAAGAGGCAGTGATTTCCACTGAGGAAGACCTCAATGGATGTCTACTGGCCTCCAAGGAGTCCCCTAATGAGGAACCATGGGAATATGAGGCTCATACAAAGACCATATAGATTCTATTGAATTTACTTCTGCCGTTCATGAGCTCTGATGAGTATTCCTCCTTTGAAGAGGATGAAGATGTTACTGAAGAGCAAGTTGCCAAGTACCTTGGAGCAATCATGAAGCTTAATGCCAAGCTATTTGGTGATGAGACTTGGGAGGATGAACCCTCCTTGCTCACCAAAGAACTGGATGACTTGACTAGGCAGAGATTATCTCAGAAGAGACATGATCCTGGAAAGTTCTCAATACCTTGTACCATAGGCACCATGACCTTTGAGAAGGCTCTGTGTGACCTGGGGTCAAGTATAAACCTCATGCCACTCTCTGTGATGGAGAAGCTAGGGATCCTTGAGGTGCAAGCTGCAAGAATCTCACTAGAGATGGCAGACAATTCAAGGAAACAGGCTTATGGACTTGTAGGGGATGTATTGGTAAAGGTTGAAGGCCACTACATCCCTGCTGATTTCATAATCCTAGACACTGGGAAGTGTATGGATGAATCCATCATCCTTGGCATACCCTTCCTAGCCACAGCAAAAGCTGTGATTGATGTTGATAAAGGAGAATTGGTCTTTCAAGTGAATGAAGACTCCCTTGTGTTTAAATCTCAAGGATCTCCCTCTGTAGTCATGGAGAGTAAGCATGAAATGCTTCTCTCAATGCAGAGTCAAATAGATCCCCCACATTTAAACTCTAAGTTTGGTGTTGGGAGGCCATCATCATGCTCTGAGTATCTGTGAGGCTACATGAGAGCCCATTGTCAAGCTATTGACATTAAAGAAGCGCTTGTTGGGAGGCAACCCAATTTTATTTAATCATATCTATTTATTTTCCATTGTTATTTTATGTTTTCTGTAGGTTAATGATCATGTGAAGCCACAAAAAAAACTGAAAAAACAAAAATAGAATGAAAAACAGTATTAAAAATAGCACACCCTGGAGGAGAAGCTTACTGGCGTTTAAATGCCAGTAAGGGTAGCAGAATGGGTGTTAAACGCCCAGTCTGGCACCATTCTGGGCGTTTAACGCCAGAACGGGAGAAAAGCTGGCGTTAAATGCCAGAAATGGGAAGCAGCCTGGCGTTTAACGCCAGGATTGGCAATCAAGGGGGCGTTTACACGCCACATAGTGCAGGGATGAGAAATCCTTGACACCTCAGGATCTGTGGACCCCACAGGATCCTCACCTACCACATCTCTCTCTCTCCCTTCTTCACACCTCAATACCTCTTCCCCAAAAAATCCCTCACCTATCAAATCCTACCCTCTTCTCCATAATCTCTTCACCAATCCACATCCATCCATCATAAAACCCCACCTACCTTACCATTCAAATTCAAACCACTTTCCCTCCCAAACCCACCTATACATGGCCGAACCCCACCCCTCTCTCCACTCCTATATAAACCAGTCTTTACTCCTTCATTTTCACACATCATACACACTACTTCTCCCCCTTGGCCAAACCACTAAACCCCCTCCATCTCCTCCATTTTCTTTTTCTACTCTTTTCTTTCTTCTTTTGCTCGAGGACGAGCAAACATTCTAAGTTTGGTGTGGTAAAAGCATTGCTTTTTGTTTTTCCATAACCATTTATGGCACCAAAGGCCGGAGAAACCTCTAGAAAGAGGAAAGGGAAGGCAAAAGCTTCCACCTCCGAGTCATGGAAGATGGAGAGATTCATCTCAAGGGTGCATCAAGACCACTTCTATGAAGTTGTGGCCAAGAAGAAGGTGATCCCCGAGGTCCCTTTCAAGCTCAAAAAGGGTGAATATCCGGAGATTCAACATGAGATTCGAAGAAGAGGTTGGGAAATTCTCACAATCCCATTCAACAAGTCGGGATCTTAATCGTTCAAGAGTTCTATGCCAATGCATGGATAACCAAGAACCATGATCAAAGTGTAAACCCGGACCCAAAGAATTGGCTTACAATGGTCCGGGGGAAATGCTTAGATTTCAGTCCGGAAAATGTAAGGTTGGCATTCAACTTGCCCATAATGCAAGGAGATACACGCCCCTACACTAGAAGGGTCAACTTTGATCAAAGGTTGGACCAAGTCCTCATAGACATTTGTTAAGAGGGCGCTCAATGGAAGAAAGATTCAAGAGGGAAGCCGGTTCAACTAAAAAGGCATGACCTCAAGCCCGTGGCTAGAGGATGGTTAGAGTTCATCCAACGCTCAATCATACCCACTAGCAACCGGTCTAAAGTTACTATAGACCGGGCTATCATGATGCATAGCATCATGATTGGAGAGGAAGCAGAAGTTCATGAGGTTATATCCCTGGAACTCTACAAGGTGGCAGACAAGTCCTCTACTTTGGCAAGGTTAGCCTTCCCTGATCTCATTTGTCACCTCTACAATTCAGCTAGAATTGACATAGAGGAAGACATCCTCATTGATGAGGACAAGCCCATCACTGAGAAAAGGTTGGAGCAAACAAGAGAGCCCACTCATGAACCTCACCAAGAGCATGAGGAAATTCCTCATCATGAAATCCCTGAGATGTCTCAAGGGATGCACTTTCCTCCACAAAACTATTGGGAGCAAATCAATACCTCCCTAGGAGAATTAAGTTCCAATATGGGACAACTAAGGGTGGAGCACCAAGAGCATTCTATCCTCCTCCATGAAATTAGAGAAGACCAAAGAGTCATGAGGGAAGAGCAACAAAGGCAAGGAAGAGACATTGAGGAGCTCAAGCACTCCATAAGATCATCAAGAGGAAGAACAAGCTGCCATCACTAAGGTGGACCCGTTCTTTAATTTTCTTGTTCTTATTTTTCTGTTTTTCAAAAATTATGCTTTATGTTTTATTTATGTTTGTGTCTTTATTACATGATCACTAGTGTCTAAGTGTCTATGCCTTAAAGTTATGAATGTCCTATGAATCCATCACCTTTCTTAAAAAGAAAATTAATCTAAAAACAAAAGAACAAGAAGTACATGATTTCGAATTCATCCTTAAAACTAGTTTAATTATTTTGATGTGGTGGCAACACCTTTTGTTTTCTGAATGAATGCTTGAACAGTGCATATTTTTGAATTTGTTGTTCATGAATGTTAAAATTGTTGGCTCTTGAAAGAATGATGAAAAAGGAAAATATTATTGATAATCTGAAAAAACATAAAAATTGATTCTTGAAGCAAGAAAAAGCAGTGAAAAGCATGCAGAAAAAAATATATGCGAAAAAAAGAGAAAAAAAAGAGAAAGAAAAAGCAAGCAGAAAAAGCCAATAGCCCTTTAAACCAAAAGGCAAGGGTAAAATAAAAAGGATCCAAGGATTTGAGCATCAGTGGATAGGAGGGCCCACAGGAATAAAATCCTGGCCTAAGCGGTTAAACCAAGCTGTCCCTAACCATGTGCTTGTGGCGTGAAGGTGTCAAGTGAAAAGCTTGAGACCGAGCAATTAAAGTCGTGGTCCAAAGCAAAAAGAGTGTGCTTAAGAGCTCTGGACACCTCTAATTGGGGACTCTAGCAAAGCTGAGTCACAGTTTGAAAAGGTTCACCCAGTTATGTGTCTGTGGCATTTATGTATCCGGCGGTAATACTGGAAAACAAAATGCTTAGGGTCACGGCCAAGACTCATAAAGTAACTGTGTTCAAGAATCAACATACTAAACTAGAAGAATCAATAAAACTATCTAAATTCTGAGTTCCTATAGATGCCAATCATTCTAAACTTCAAAGGATAAAGTGAGATGCCAAAACTGTTCAAAGGCAAAAAGCTACTAGTCCCGCTCATCTAATTGGAGCTAAATTTCATTGATATTTTGAAATTTTTAGTATATTCTCTTCTTTTTATCCTATTTTATTTTTAGTTGCTTGGGGACAAGCAACAATTTAAGTTTGGTGTTGTGATGAGCGGATAATTTATACGCTTTTTGGCATTGTTTTTAGGTAGTTTTTAATATATTTTAGTCACTTTTTATTATATTTTTATTATTTTTTATTCAAAATTCATATTTATGGGCTTTACTATGAGTTTGTGTGTTTTTCTATGATTTCAGGAATTTTCTGGCTGAAATTGAGGGACCTGAGCAAAAATCTGATTCAGAGGCTGAAAAAGGACTACAGATGCTGTTGTATTCTGACCTCCCTAAACTCGAAGTGGATTTTCTGGATCTACAAAAGCCCAATTGGTGCGCTCTCAATTGCGTTGAAAAGTAGACATCCTGGGCTTTCCAGCAATATATAATAGTTCATACTTTTCCCGAGATTTGATGGCCCAAATCGGCGTTCCACGTCAGCATAAAAATTCTGGCGTCAAAACTCCAGAATTGGCATAAAAGCTGGAGTTAAACGCCCAAACTGGCACCAAAGCTGGCGTTTAACTCCAAGAAATGTCTCTACATGTGAAATCTTCAATGCTCAGCCCAAGCACACACCAAGTGGGCCCGGAAGTGAATTTCTGCATCATTTACTCATTTCTGTAAACCCTAGGTTACTAGTTCTCTATAAATAGGACCTTTTGCTATTGTATTTTCTTCTTGGAATCTTTGATTAGTCTTATGCTATCTTAGACCTATTTGGGGGCTGTCCATTCATCCATGCCTAGACCTTTTGTTCTTATGTATTTTCAACGGTGGAGTTTCTACACACCATAGATTAAGGTGTGAAGCTCTGCTGTTCCTCATGAATTAATGCAAAGTACTATGTTTTTCTATTCAACTCAAGCCTATTTCTTCTCCAAGATATTCATTCGCACTCAAGAACATGATGAATGTGATGATTATGTGAAACTCATCACCATTCTCACCTATGAACGTGTGCCTGACAACCACTTCCGTTCTACATGCAAACAAGCTTGAATGTGTATCTCTTGGGTTTCTAATATAAGATTGGAACCTTCGTGGTATAGGCTAGAATTATTGGCGGTCATTCCTGAGATCCAGAAAGTCTAAACCTTGTCTGTGCTATTCTGAGTAGGATTTGGGAAGGGATGACTGTGACGAGCGTCAAACTCGCGAGTCTTGGGCGTAGTGACAGACGCAAAAGGATCAATGGATCCTATTCCAACATGATCGAGAACCGACAGATGATTAGCCATGCGGTGACAGCATGGTGCACAAAATTGCGATCATCAACAATGGCGCCAAAGACTTAGTGCTCCCAAACGTGAATCACACTTTGTCACAACTTCGCACAACTAACCAGCAAGTGCACTGGGTCGTCCAAGTAATAAACCTTACGTGAGTAAGGGTCGATCCCACGGAGATTGTCGGCCTGAAGCAAGCTATGATCACCTTGTAAATCTCAGTCAGGCGGATTCAAATGGTTATGGTGAATTGATAATAAAAATATAAGTAAAATATAAACTAGGATAGAGATACTTATGTAATTCATTGGTGAGAATTTCAGATAAGCGTATAGAGATGCTTTCGTTCCTCCTGAACCTCTGCTTTCCTGCTGTCTTCATCCAATCATTCCTACTCCCTTCCATGGCAAGCTGTATGTTGGGCATCACCGTTGTCAATGGCTACATCCCGTCCTCTCTGTGAAAATGGTCCAATGCGCTGTCCCTGCATGGCTAATCATCTGTCGGTTCTCGATCATACTGGAATAGGATTTACTATCCTTTTGCGTCTGTCACTACGCCCAGCACTCGCAAGTTTGAAGCTCGTCACAGCCATCCCTTCCCAGATCCTACTCGGAATACCACAGACAAGGTTTAGACTTTCCAAATCTCAGGAATGGCCGTCCATGGATTCTAACTTATACCACGAAGACTCTAATATCTCAGACTCAGTCCCCTGTATTAGAATATCTAAGAGATACTCATTCTATCTCATCTTCATGTAGAACGGAAGTGGTTATCAGGCACGCGTTCATAGGTAAGAATTGTGATGAGCGTCACATAATCATCACATTCATCATGTTCTTGGGTGCGAATGAATATCTTAGAATAGGAATAAGCTTGAATTGAATAGAAAAATAATAGTACTTTGCATTAATTCATGAGGAACAGCAGAGCTCCACACCTTAATCTATGGTGTGTAGAAACTCTACCATTGAAAATACATAAGAACAAGGTCCAGGCATGGCCAAATGGCCAGCCCCCTGAACATGATCAAAGGATCAAAAGATAATCCAAAGATTCCTAAATACAATAGTAAAAAGTTCTATTTATACTAAACTAGTTACTAGGGTTTACAGAAATGAGTAAATGATGCAGAAATCCACTTCTGGGGCCCACTTGGTGTGTGCTTGGGCTGAGCATTGAGCTTTACACGTGTAGAGGCTTCTCCTGGAGTTGAGCGCCAGTTTGTAACCTGTTTCTGGCGTTTAACTCCACTTTGCAACCTGTTTCTGGCGTTTAACTCCAGAATTCAACATGGAACTGGAGTTGAACGCCAGTTTGCGTCATCTAAACTCGGGCAAAGTATAGACTATTATATATTTCTGGAAATCCCTGGATGTCTACTTTCCAACGCAATTGAGAGCGCTCCATTTCGAGTTCTGTAGCTCCAGAAAATTCACTTTGAGTGCAGGGAGGTCAGAATCCAACAGCATCTGCAATCCTTCCTCAACCTCTGAATCTGATTTTTGCTCAACTCCCTCAATTTCAGCCAGAAAATACCTGAAATCACAGAAAAACACACAAAATCATAGTAAAGTCCAGAAATGTGATTTTTATTTAAAAACTTATAAAAATATACTAAAAACTAACTAAATTATACTAAAAACTATGTAAAAACAATGCCAAAAAGCGTATAAATTATCCGCTCATCACAACACCAAACTTAAATTGTTGCTTGTCCCCAAGCAACTGAAAATCAAATAGGATAAAAAAAAGAGAATATACTATAAATTCTAAAATATCAATGAAACTTAGCTCCAATCAGATGAGCGGGACTAGTAAATTTTTGCCTCTTGAATAGTTTTGGCATCTCACTTTATCTATTGAAGTTCAGAATGATTGGCATCTATAGGAACTTAGAATTCAGATAGTGTTATTGATTCTCCTAGTTCAGTATGTTGATTCTTGAACACAGTTACTTAATGAGTCTTGGCCATGGCCCTAAGTACTTTGTTTTCCAGTATTACCACCTGATACATAAATACCACAGACACATAACTGGGTGAACCTTTTTAGATTGTGACTTAGCTTTGCTGTCCCCAATTAGAGGTGTCCAGTGTTCTTAAGCACACTCTGTTTTTGATTTGGACCTTGACTTTAACCGCTCAGTCTCAAGTTTTCACTTGACACCTTCACGCCACAAGCACATGGTTAGGGACAGCTTGGTTTAGCCGCTTAGGCTAGGATTTTATTCCTTTAGGCCCTCCTATCCACTGATGCTCAAAGCCTTGGATCCCTTTTTATTACCCTTGCCTTTTGGTTTTAAGGGCTATTGGCTTTTTGCTCTTGCCTTTTAGTTTAAAGAGCTTTTGGCTTTTTCTTCTTGCTTTTTCTTTTTTTTTCGCCATTTTTCTTTTCTACAAGCTTTGTTCTTCACTGCTTTTTCTTGCTTCAAGAATAAAGTTTATGATTTTTCAGATCATCAAATAACATTTCTCCTTTTTCATCATTCTTTCAAGAGCCAACATATTTAACATTCATAAACAACAAATTCAAAAGACATATGCACTGTTCAAGCATTCATTCAGAAAACAAAAAGTATTGTCACCACATCAAAATAATTAAACTAGTTTCAAGGATGAATTCGAAACCATGTACTTCTTGTTCTTTTGTTTTTAGAACAGTTTTCATTTAAGAGAGGTGATGGAGTCATAGGACATTCATAGCTTTAAGAGATAGACACTTAAACACTAATGATCATGTAATAAAGACACAAATATAAATAAAACATAATAAACAAAAAATAGGAAAATAAGAACAAGGAGATTAAGGAACGGGTCCACCTTAGTAAGGGTGGCGTCTTCCTTTTCTTGAAGAACCAATGGTGCTCTTGAGCTCCTCTATGTCTCTTCCTTGTCTTTGTTGCTCCTCCCTCATAGCTCTTTGATCTTCTCTAATCTCATGGAGGATGATGGAGTGCTCTTGGTGCTCCATCCTTAGTTGTCCCATGTTGGAACTTAATTCTCCTAGGGAGGTATTGATTTGCTCCCAATAGTTTTGTGGAGGGAAGTGCATCCCCTGAGGCATCTCAGGAATTTCATGGTGAGGAATTTCCTCATGCTCTTGTTGAGGTCCATGATTGGGCTCTCTTGATGTGCAGTCAAATGCTCTACTACTGAGCTATGGACCCTTGAGATGAATCTCTCCATCTCCCATGACTCAGAGGTGGAAGCAATTGCCTTCCCTTTCCTCTTTCTTGAGGTTTCTCTAGCCTTAGGTGCCATAAATGGTTATGGAAAAACAAAAAGCAATACTTTTACCACACCAAACTTAAAAGGTTTGCTCGTCCTCGAGCAAAAGAAGAAAGAAAGGGTGAGAAGAACAAGAGATGGAGAAGATGCAGGTGTGTGAATGGTTCGGCCAGGGGGGTTTAGGTGGTTATGATGTGTGAAAAGGAAAGAGTGATGGTTTAAATTTGAGTGGGTGGGTATAGGTGGGGTTGTATGATGATTTTGGAGGAGTAATGGAGGTGATTGGTGGAGGTTATTTTGGGGAAGAGAGTTATGAAAAGGTGTGAAGAGGAGAGAAGAAGTGGTGGGGATCCTGTGGGGTCCACAGATCCAGTGGGGCCAAGGACTCAACATCCCTGCTCCAATTAGGCATGTAAAACGCCCTTGCTGTGCAATCCTGGCGTTTAACGCCAGACTGATGCTTGTTTCTGGCGTTAAACGCCCAAATGTAGCCTGTTTCTGGCATTTAACGCCAGGTAGATGGTTGTTTCTGGCGTTAAACGCCAGACAGATGCTTGTTTCTGGCGTTTAAACGCCAGAATGCTCCTCCTCCAGGGTGTGCTGTTTTTAATGCTATTTTTCATTCTGTTTTTTATTTTTCAGTAGTTTTTGTGACTCCACATGATCATCAACCTAATAAAACACGAAATAATAAAAAAATATAAAATAGATATAATTAAATAACATTGGGTTGCCTCCCAAAAAGCGCTTCTTTAATGTCAGTAGCTTGACAGTGAGCTCTCATGGAGCCTCACAGATGTTCAGAGCATTGTTAGGACCTCCCAACACTAAACTTAGAGTTTGAATGTGGGGGTTCAACTCCAAACTTAGAGTTTGGTTGTGGCCTCCCAACACCAAACTTAAAGTTTGAATGTGGGGGCTTTGGTTGACTCTGCAGTGAGAGAAGCTTTTCATGCTTCCTCTCCATGGTTACAGAAGGAGATCCTTGAGTCTTAAATACAAGGTAGTCCTCATTCAGTTGAAGGACCAACTCTCCCCTGTCCACATCAATCACAGCTCTTGCTGTGGCTAGGAAGGGTCTTCCAAGGATGATGGATTCATCCTCATCCTTCCCAGTGTTTAGGATTATGAAATCAGTAGGGATGTAAAGGCCTTCAATCTTTACTAACACGTCCTCTACTAGTCCATAAGCCTGTTTTTGTGAGTTGTCTGCCATCTCTAATGAGATTCTGGCAGCTTGCACCTCAAAGATCCCAATTTTCTCCATTACAGAGAGTGGCATTAAGTTTATTCCTGATCCCAGGTCACACAGAGCCTTCTCAAAGGTCATGGAGCCTATGTTACAGGGAATTAGGAATTTACCAGGATCCTGTTTCTTTTGAGGTAATTTCTGCCTATCCAATGCATTCAGTTCATTGGTGAGCAAGGGAGGTTCATCTTCCCAAGTCTCATTACTAAATAATTTGGCATTCAGCTTCATGATTGCACCATGGTATTAGCAACTTGCTCTTCAGTGACGTCTTCATTCTCTTCAGAAGAAGAATACTCATCAGAGCTCATGAAGGGCAGAAGGATGTTCAATGGAATCTCTATGGTCTCTAGATGAGCCTTAGATTCCTTTGGTTCCTCAAAGGGAAACTCCTTATTGGTAACTGAACATCCCAGGAGGTCTTTCTCACTAGGATTCACGTCCTCCTCCTCCCTTGTAGGTTCGGCTATGATGGTCAAATCAATGGCTTTGCACTCTCTCTTTGGATTTTCTTTTGTATTGCTTGGGAGAGTACTAGGAGGAGTTTCAGTGACCCTTTTACTCAGCTAGCCAACTTGTGCCTCCAAATTTATAATAGAGGACCTTGTTTCATTCATGAAACTTAGAGTGGCCTTAGATAGATCAGAGACTATATTTGCTAAGCTAGATGGATTCTGCTCAGAATTCTCTGTCTGCTGCTGAGTGGATGATGGAAAAGGCTTGCTATTGCTAAACCTGTTTCTTCCACCATTATTAAAGCCTTGTTGAGGCTTTTGTTGATCCTTCAATGAGAAATTTGGATGATTTCTCCATGAGGAATTATAGGTGTTTCCATATGGTTCACCCATGTAATTCACCTCTGCTATTGCAGGGTTCTCAGGATCATATGCTTCTTCTTCAGAAGATGCCTCTATAGTACTGTTGAATGATTCCTTCAATCCATTCAGACTCTGAGAGATCATATTGACTTGTTGAGTCAATATTTTGTTCTGAGCCAATATGGCATTCAAAGTATCAATTTCAAGAACTCCCTTCTTCTCAGGCGTCCCATTACTCACAGGATTCCTTTCAGAAGTGTACATGAACTGGTTATTTGCAACCATGTCAATGAGTTCCTGAGCTTCTGCAGGTATTTTCTTTAAGTGAATGGATCCACCTGCAGAATGGTCCAATGACATCTTTGATAACTCAGACAGACCATCATAGAATATATCCAGGATGGTCCATTTTGAAAGCATGTCAGAAGGACACTTTTTGGTCAGTTGCTTATATCTCTCCCAAGCTTCATAGAAGAATTCACCATCCTTCTGTCTGAAGGTTTGAACATCCACTCTAAGCTTACTAAGCTTTTGAAGAGGAAAGAACTTGGCTAAGAAAGTCGTGACCAGCTTATCCCAAGAGTTCAGGCTATCTTTAGGTTGAGAGTCCAACCATATTCTAGCTCTGTCTCTTACAGCAAATGGGAAAAGCATAAGCCTGTAGACCTCGGGATCAACCCCATTGGTCTTAACAGTATCACAGATCTGTAAGAATTCAATTAAGAACTGAAAAGGATCTTCTGATGGAAGTCCATGAAACTTGCAGTTCTGTTGCATCAGAGAAACTAATTGAGGTTTATGCTCAAAATTGTTTGCTCCAATGGCAGGGATTGAGATGCTTCTTCCATGTAAATTGGAATTTGGTGCAGTAAAGTCACCAAGCGTCTTCCTTGCATTGTTATTACTTTCGGCCATGTCTCCTTCTTTTTCAAAAATTTCTGTCAGATTTTCTCCAGAGAGTTGTGCTTTAGCTTCCCTTAGCTTCCTCTTCAGAGTCCTTCCAGGTTCCGGATCAGCTTCAACAAGAATGTTCTTATCCTTGCTCCTGCTCATGTGAAAAAGAAGAGAACACAAAAGAAAATATGGAATCCTCTATGTCACATTATAGAGATTCCTTATGTAAGTATAAGAAGAGAAGAGTAGCAAAAAGAAAAAGATAAGAATCCAAACACAGGGGAGAGGAATTTTCGAAAATAATTAAAAAGAAAAGAAAAATATTTTTTTAATTTAGAATTAAATTAAAATTCAAAAATTTTAAAAAAATGAAATTAAATTAAAAGTTAAAATAATTAGTTAATTAAAAAGGAATTTTGAAAAAAAAGGAAGGTGATTTTCGAAAATTAGAGAGAGAAAAGTAGTTAGGTAGTTTTAAAAAAGATAAGAATCAAACAAAAATATAAGATTAATTGAAAAAGATTTGAAAAATAATTTTTGAAAAGGTGAGAAGTTAGAAAAGATTTTGAAATTGAATTTGAAAAAGATGTGATTGAAACTTATTTTGAAAAAGATTTGAAAAAGAATTTAAAAAGATTTGATTTTGAAAATTAAAGTTGATTACTTGACTAACAGGAAACAAAAAGATATGATTTTAGAATTTAAAGATTGAACCTTTCTTACTAGGCAAGTAACAAACTTAAAAATTTTTTGAATCAATCACATTAATTGTTAGTACTAATTTCGAAAATATGAAATGGAAATAAGAAAAAGATTTTGAAAATCAAAATTTAAAATTTTAAAAAATATGAAAGAAAAATGAAAAAGATTTGATTTTTGAAAAAGATTTGAAAAAGATAGAATTTTTAAATTGAAAATTTGATTTGACTCATAAGAAACAACTAAATTTAAAAATTTTTTAAAAAGTCAACTCAAATTTTCGAATTTTATTAGAAGAAAAAGGGAAAGATATTTTTTTTATTTTTGAATTTTTAATGATGAAAGAGAAAAACATCAAAAAGACTCAATGCATGAAAATTTTGGATTAAAACAAATGACGCATGCAAGAACACTATGAATGTCAAGATGAATACCAAGAACACTTTGAATGTCAAGATGAACACCAAGAACTTATTTTTGAAAATTTTTAAGAAAAGAAAAACATGCAAGACACCAAACATAGAAATTTTCAATGTTGAGACATTAGTAATTCAAAAATGCATATGAGAAACAAGAAAAGACACTAAACAAGAAAAATTTAAAGATCAAACAAAGAAATTCATCAAGAACAAATGCATGAGTTTTCAAAAAATGCACAAATTTTAAAAACATGCAATTGACACCAAACTCAAAATTTGACACAAGACTCAAACAAGAAACATCAAATTGTTTGTTTTTATGATTTTGTTAAATTTTTTTTGTATTTTTTTCGAAAATTATTTTGGGAAGAACGAAAAAGAAGAAAAAAAAATGTTTTTTTGTATTTTTCGAAAATAAGAAATAAAAAGCTTAAAATTAAAATAAAATTACCTAATCTGAGCAACAAGATGAACCGTCAGTTGTCCAAACTCAAACAATCCCCGGCAACGGCGCCAAAAACTTGGTGCACGAAATTGTGATCATCAACAATGGCGCCAAAGACTTGGTGCTCTCAAACGTGAATCACACTTTGTCACAACTTTGCACAACTAACCAGCAAGTGCATTGGATCCTCCAAGTACTAAACCTTACGTGAGTAAGGGTCGATCTCACGGAGATTGTCGGCCTGAAGCAAGCTATGGTCACCTTGTAAATCTCAGTCAGGCGGATTCAAATGGTTATAGTGAATTGATAATAAAAATATAAATAAAATATAAACTAGGACAGAGATACTTATGTAATTCATTGGTGAGAATTTCAGATAAGCATATAGAGATGCTTTCATTCCTCCTGAACCTCTGCTTTCCTACTGTCTTCATCCAATCATTCCTACTCCCTTCCATGGCAAGCTGTATGTTGGGCATCACCGTTGTCAATGGCTACATCCCGTCCTCTCTGTGAAAATGGTCCAATGCGCTGTCACTGCATGGCTAATCATCTGTCGGTTCTCGATCATACTGGAATAGGATTTACTATCCTTTTGCGTCTGTTACTACGCCCAGCATTCGCGAGTTTGAAGCTCGTCACAGCCATCCCTTCCCAGATCCTACTCGGAATACCACAGACAAGGTTTAGACTTTCCGGATCTCAGGAATGGCCGTCCATGGATTCTAACTTATACCACGAAGACTCTAATATCTCAGACTCAGTCCCCTGTATTAGAATATCTAAGAGATACTCATTCTATCTCATCTTCATGTAGAACGGAAGTGGTTGTCAGGCACGCGTTCATAGGTAAGAATAGTGATGAGCATCACATAATCATCACATTCATCATGTTCTTGGGTGCGAATGAATATCTTAGAATAGGAATAAGCTTGAATTGAATAGAAAAACAATAGTACTTTGCATTAATTTATGAGGAACAGCAGAGCTCCACACCTTAATCTATGGTGTGTAGAAACTCTACCGTTAAAAATATATAAGAACAAGGTCCAGGCATGGCCGAATTGCCAGCCCCCTGAACATGATCAAAGGATCAAAAGATAATCCAAAGATTCCTAAATACAATAGTAAAAAGTTCTATTTATACTAAACTAGTTACTAGGGTTTACAGAAATGAGTAAATGATGCAGAAATCCACTTCTGGGGCCCACTTGGTGTGTGCTTGGGCTGAGCATTGAACTTTACACGTCTAGAGGCTTCTCTTGGAGTTGAACGCCAGTTTGTAACCTGTTTCTGGCGTTTAACTCCACTTTGCAACCTGTTTCTGGCGTTTAACTCCAGAATGCAAT
The DNA here is from genome assembly GCF_003086295.3 of Arachis hypogaea. Classification (NCBI taxonomy): domain Eukaryota; kingdom Viridiplantae; phylum Streptophyta; class Magnoliopsida; order Fabales; family Fabaceae; genus Arachis; species Arachis hypogaea. Next base: position 46,801,816 of record NC_092047.1, read on the forward strand.
ATGGAACTGGCATTGAACGCCAGTTTGCATCATCTAAACTCGGGAAAAATATAGACTATTATATATTTCTGGAAAGCCCTGGATGTCTACTTTCGAACGCAATTGAGAGCACTCCATTTCGAGTTCTGTAGCTCTAGAAAATCCACTTTGAGTGCAGGGAGGTCAGAATCCAACAGCATCTGCAGTCCTTCCTCAACCTCTGAATCTGATTTTTGCTCAACTCCCTCAATTTCAGCCAGAAAATACCTGAAATCACAGAAAAACACACAAACTCATAGTAAATTCTAGAAATGTAATTTTTATTTAAAAACTAATAAAAATATGTAAAAACAATGCCAAAAAGCGTATAAATTATCCGCTCATCACAGTGCATTTGGACCATTTTCACTGAGAGGATGGGAGGTAGCCATTGACAATGGTGAAACCCAACATACAGCTTGCCATGGAAAGGAGTATAAATGATTGGATGAAGACAATAGAAAAGCAGAAGTTCAGGAGGAACAAAGCATCTTCATGCGCTTATCTGAAATTCTCACCAATGAATTACATAAGTACCTCTATCTTATTTTATGTTCTATTCATCTTTTAATTATCAATTCTCCATAACCATTTGAATCCGCCTAACTGAGATTTACAAGATGACCATAGCTTGCTTCAAGCCGACAATCTCCGTGGGATCAACCCTTACTCACGTAAGGTTTATTACTTGGACGACCCAGTGCACTTGCTGGTTAGTTGTGCGGAGTTGTGACAAAGAGTTGAGATTACAATTGTGCGTACCAAATTGTTGGTGCCATTGATAATCACAATTTCGTGGACCACCCACCTACCCCACCTCTTCTTCTCTCCTCTTCACACCTTTCCATAACATTCTTCCCCAAATACCCTTCACCAATCACCTCATTCACTCTCCCCCAAAACCCCATCTACCATCAAATTTAAAACCCCATTTCCCTCCCAAACCCAACCCCAAATACACGAACCTAACCCTCCCCCCTCCTATATATACCCCTCATCACTCCTTCAATTTCACACATCACAAACACCTTATTCCCCCTTGGCTGAACTCACCCTCACCCTCCATCTCCTCCATTTTTTTTTCTTCTCCTTCATTCTTTCTTCTTTGCTCGAAGACGAGCAAACCTTTTAAGTTTGGTGTGGTAAAAGACGAGCAAACCATTTATGGCACCAAAGGCCGGAGAAACCTCTAGAAAGAGGAAAGGGAAGGCAAAAGCTTCCACCTCCGAGTCATGGGAGATAGAGAGATTCATCTCAAAGGTCCATCAAGACCACTTCTATGAATTTGTGGCCAAGAAAAGGGTGATCCCTGAGGTCCCTTTCAAGCTCAAAAGGAGTGAGTATCCAGAGATCCGACATGAGATTAGAAGATGAGGATGGGAAGTTATCTCCAATCCTATTCAACAAGTCGGAATCTTAATGGTTCAAGAGTTCTATGAAAATGCATGGATCACTAAGAACCATAATCAAAGTTTGAACCCAAATCCAAAGAATTGGCTTACAATGGTTCGGGGGAAATACTTAGATTTCAGTCCAGAAAATGTAAGGTTGGCATTCAAGTTGCCAATGATGCAAGAAAACGCACGCCCCTACACTAGATGGGTCAACTTTGATCAAAGGTTGGACCAAGTCCTCATGGACATATGTGTGGAAGGAGCTCAATGGAAAATTGACTCAAGAGGCAACCTGGTTCATTTGAGAAGACCGGACCTTAAGCCTGTGGCTAGAGGATGGTTGGAGTTTATCCAACGCTCTATCATTCCTACTAGCAACTGATCCGAAGTAACTGTGGATCGGGCCATCATGATCCATAGTATCATGATTTGGGAGGAAGTGGAAGTTCATAAGATTATACCTCAAGAACTCTACAAGGTGGCTGACAAGTCCTCCACTTTGGCAAGGTTAGCCTTTTCTCATCTCATTTGTCACCTCTACAATTTGGCTGGGATTGTCATAGAGAGAGACATCCTCATTGAAGAGGACAAGCCCATCACTAAAAAAGGGATGGAGCAAACAAGAGAGCTCACTCATGGACCTCAACAAGAGCATGAGGAAGTTCCTCATCATGAAATCCCTGAGATGCCTCAAGGGATGTACTTTCCTCCACAAAACTATTGGGAGTAAATTAACACCTCCCTAGGAGAATTAAGTTCCAACATAGGACAACTAAGGGTAGAGCACCAAGAGCATAAGGCTAGAATCAATTGGCGGCCATTCCTAAGTTCCGGAAAGTCTAAACCTTGTCTGTGGTATTCCGAGTAGGATCTGGGAAGGGATGACTGTGACGAGCTTCAAACTTGCGAGTATTGGGCGTAGTGACAGACGCAAAAGGATCAATGGATCCTATTCCAACATGAGTGAGAACCGACAGATGATTAGCTGTGCGGTGACAGCGCATTTGGACCATTTTCACTAAGAGGACGGACGGTAGCCATTGACAACGGTGATCCCCCAACATATAGCTGATGACAAGTCATCTTAGCCTAGTTTCACTAGTCTTTTTCCTTTGTTTTCACTTGAATTGTGCACTTTCTTGAGCTACAAGTAAGCTAATTTGGGTAGACTTTCATGCTTCCTTTGATTGAATCAACCATGTATGAATTCATGCTATTTCATGAGGTTTTATGCTATAATTGTCACATATTATGATAAAATGAATATCTCATGATTTTAAGCATAGCTTTGATGTGTTTGGTTGATTAATGATAGGTGAAGAAAGCTTGGAGAAAGGTTGAAGCAAGAAGGAATGGCTAGGAGTAAAGAGAGGACAATGGAATAAGTGAAAATGAACCAGGAAGCAAAAAGCTGGACCAAAAGTTAGCCTCAAACTTTTGCACAAACTTTTGGGTGAAAAGTTAGCCCCAACGTTAGCCCCCAACTTTTGGGCTAACGTTGGCACATGAAAGTTACTCCCTGGGCACCAAAAGTTTGCGCCAACGTTAGCCCCTAACTTTGTGGCTAACGTTGGCATGAGAAAAACACTCCCTGGGCACCAAAAGTTTGCGCCAACGTTAGCCCCTAACTTTGTGGCTAACGTTGGCATGAGAAAAATACCCCCTGGCCACCAAAAGTTTGCGCCAACGTTAGCCTCTAACTTTTGGGCTAACATTGGCACATGAACAATACAAAGGGGGAGCAAAAGTTTGCGCCAACGTTAGCCTCTAACTTTTGGGCTAACGTTGGCGCCATAAGTACACATAAGGAGGCCAACGTTGGAGCAAAAGTTAGACCCCTAACTTTTGCCCCAACGTGGATAGCAGCAAAGCATGGAGGCTGATAGTAAAAGTTAGAGTAAAAGTTAGCCTCAAACTTTTACTCTAACTTTTACTCAAACTTTTGCAAAACTTCAACCCGGTTCAATTGGTTCACTTTGGTTCCTCTCCTAACTCCAAGAGCAATCAACCAAGGCCTCTCTCAACCCAATTCCACCAAGAGCAAAGGCCCAACTCAAGGCTTGTAGATCATTTGAAGAAAGTGTATAAATAGGATAGAATTCATGTTCTTAGAGAGCTTTCCTTTTGAGTTTTCATAATAGTTTTCGGAAAGCTTTGGATATTGAGTGCTCTTTAATTTCTTAGTTTCGGGGAAGGAGAATTCCACTCTCTTCCTCTTAGTTTTATTGCTTTCAATTTCAATTGCAATTGTCTTGGATCTTGGGTTGGAGAATTGAAGGAATTCTGTTTCAATCTCATCCGAAGATCTCTCTGTTTCTTCTACTGCTTATTGAATTTAATTTCTGTTAATTGTTCTTCATCTACTTCCTTTGCAATTTACAATTCCTTTGCAATTGTTCTTGTTGGATCTAGGAAGGCATTGAGATCTAGACTTGGTTATCTAGTCTCTTGGGTCCTGAGATCCGGATTCCCCATTTCCCATTCCCTGTTTACTATTTTCATGCTTATTTACAATTCTGTTTTTAGATCCGGTTCAATCCAAGTGTTCTTTTACTTCTCTGTTGGTTGCAATTTACTTTCCCTCATTTAATTTATGCAAATCCAACTCCCAATTCCCTTTACAATTCAAGCTATTTACATTTCTTGCACTTTAAGATTCTGCAATTTCCATTTCTTGCGTTCTAAGTTTCTACCATTTAATTTCTTGTTCTTTAAGATTCAGCATTTAAATTCTTGTTCTCTTTAATTTCATGTCCATTACCCATTCCCTTTACTTTCCATGCAATTTAAATTCTGCAAATCACAAATCACTCAACCAAATCTTGATTCGCTTGACTAAATCAACCACTAAACTAAAATTGCTCAATCCTTCAATCCCACAGGGATTGACCTCACTCCCGTGAGTTATTATTACTTGATGCGACCCGGTGCACTTGCCGGTTAGTTTTGGGTGTTTTGGAGAAATTCGTTTCTCCACAAAAATATCCCATCAAGTTTTTGGCGCCGTTGCCGGAGATTGATTAGATTGACAATGATTAAGTGAGGTGGTGATCTAGATCTAGCATTTTTATTTTCTGTTCCTTTAATTTTCAATTAACCCACTAACTGTTTGAATTTTTGCTTAAGCTAACTAAAACTTCATTCTAGCAATAGATTGAAGTGTCACTGGTTTGTGTGTTTCTTATGTTCTGCTTGTATGTCAGGTACAAGAAGAAATACACCCATCTTTCATGAACAAGACGAAAGAACTCTTAGAAGGTTAAGAAGAGCTGAAAGAGGAAAAAATATTGTTGGAGAAGAGGAATCAGAAGAAGAATTCCAAGATATGGAGGAACATTCAACCAATCCACCAGGTGGAGTAGACAACAACAATAACAATCCACCCCAGAGGAGAGTTCTGGCCTCCTATACCTTTGCAAATGCTAGACATTATGGAAGCAGCATTCTCACCCCTAATGTCAATGCAAATAACTTTGAATTAAAGCCACAACTCATTACATTGGTCCAAAACAACTGCTCGTTTGGGGGAGGACCATTGGAGGATCCAAATCAACATCTGTCTACCTTCTTAAGGATTTGTGACACTGTCAAGTCCAATGGCGTGAATCCTGAGACCTACAAGCTTCTACTGTTCCCGTTCTCATTAAGGGACAAGGCCGCACAATGGCTTGAAACTTTTCCTCAAGGAAGCATCACTAGCTGGGATGATTTGGTGACTAAATTTCTAGCCAAATTCTATCCACCTCAAATGGTTAACAGGCTGAAAACTGAGGTACAAACATTCACACAATTGGATGCTGAAAATCTGTATGAAGCATGGGAGAGATACAAGGCTCTGCTGAGGAAATGTCCACCAGAAATGTTCACTGAGTGGGACAAGCTACAGAACTTCTATGAAGGACTCACCCTAAAGGCTCAAGAATCACTTGACCACTCAGCTGGAGGTTCCTTGCAACTCATGAAAACTGCAGAGGAAGCTCAAAATCTCATTGATATGGTGGCTAACAACCAATATTTCTTTGCTCATCAAAGAAACCGCCAACCATCACAAAGAAGAGGAGTAATGGAGCTAGAAGGAGTGGACTCAATCTTGGCTCAAAACAAGATGATGCAGAAGCAAATTCAACAACAATTTGAGCAAATGGCCAAGAGGATTGATAGTCTCCAAGTTGCAGCAGTTAACACTAGTCAACCATCAACCACATGGGGACAGAGTGAAGAAACTCAAGAAGAACAACAACAAGAGCAAGTACAGTATATGCACAACCAAGGACCAAATGAAGTGTATGGTAATACATACAATCCATCCTGGAAGAACCACCCAAACCTCAGATGGGGAGATAATCATACCCAAAACCAACAACCATGGCAGAGGAACTCAAACCAAAACAACCCAAGAAGCAACCAAAACCACAACCAGCAGCAGACTAACCAAAACCCCTATAGAAAACCTCAAAACAACTACCCCAACCCCAACCAATACCAATCTAATAACCAACCCACCAACCAAAATGCCTACCATCCACCACCCACATCTCATAACCCACCTCAAGTATCATCTGAAGCCCAGAGAATCACTAACTTGGAGGCCGTGATAGACAAAATGTTGAAACACCAGGAAATAGTAACCAAGAATCAGGAAGCATCCCTGAAAAGCCTAGAGAGACAGATGGGGCAAATCTCCAAACAGATTTCTGTTGAGAGACCTTCAAGCTCACTGCCGAGTGACACAATCCCAAATCCTAAGGAAGAATGCAAGGCAATACAATTAAGGAGTGGGAGAACATTGATGAGCAACAATGACACTACTAAGAAGCAAGTAGAGAGCAGCAAAAGACCAATAGAAGAGGAACAGCCAACACACACAGAGGAAGCCAATGATGATGATGCAATGGCAAGTAAGGAAGCTTCAAAGCAAAGTCAGGCAAAGGAGGAACAATCAAAAATTCCGAAAAAAGGGAATGAAGCAGTTGAAGAACCAACCAAGAATCAAAAGCAGCAAGCAGAGAAAACCTTTATACCTCCACTGCCATATCCCCAGAGGTTCAACAAAGAAATCAAGGACCAACAATTTCATAAGTTCCTTGAGACTTTCAGAAAGCTGGAAATCAATATTCCTTTTGCTGAAGCACTTGAGCAAATGCCTCTGTATGCCAAGTTTTTGAAGGAGCTTATCAACAAGAAAAGAAGTTGGGATGAGAAAGAAACCATACTGCTCACTGAGGAATGCAGGGCTTTGATTCAAAAAGGGTTTCCCCCTAAGCTTGAAGATCCAGGGAGCTTTTTGCTACCTTGCACCATTGGGAAATTAACCATCACTAAAGCAATGTGCGATCTAGGAGCAAGTATCAACTTAATACCATCCTCCTTGGTAAAAAAGCTGCATATAGAGGAAGTTAAACCAGTATAAATATCTCTAGAGCTAGTAGATAAGTCAACAGTATATCCCAGGGGTATGATTGAAAACCTGCTGGTCAAGGTGGATAGTGCACGAATTGTGAATCACACTTTTCACAACGCGTACCACTAACCAGCAAGTGCACTGGGTCGTCCAAGTAATACCTCACGTGAGTAAGGGTCGAATCCCACGGAGATTATTGGTTTGAAGCAATCTATGGTTATCTTGTAAATCTTAGTCAGGAAGTCAATTATGTTTATCAGTTGAATTGTGAATAACCAAGAGAGCATAAATTAAAGGTTACTTGTTGTGCAGTAATGGAGAATATGTTGGAGTTTTGGAGATGCTTTGTCTTCTGAATCTCTGCTTTCCTCTGTCTTCTTGTTCACGCACGCACATCTTTCTATGGCAAGCTGTGTGTTGGTGGATCACCGTTGTCAATGGCTACCTTCCATCCTTCCAGTGAAAACTACGCTCACGCGCTCTGTCACAGCACGGCTAATCACCGGTTGGTTCTCGATCCGGTTGGAATAGGATTTACTATCCTTTTGCGTCTGTCACTAACGCCCAGCCTTCAGGAGTTTGAAGCTCATCACAGTCATTCAATCCTTGAATCCTACTCGGAATACCACAGACAAGGTTTAGACTTTCCGGATTCTCATGAATGCCACCATCAATTCTAGCTTATACCACGGAGATTCTGATTAAGGAATCTAAGAGATACTCATTCAATCGTATATAGAACGGAGGTGGTTGTCAGGCACACGTTCATGATTTGAGGAGGGTGATGAGTGTCACAGATCATCACCTCCATCACAGTTAAGTGCGAATGAACATCTTAGATAGGAACAAGCGTGTTTGAATGGAAAACAGAAATACTTGCATTAATTCATCGAGACACAGTAGAGCTCCTCACCCCCAACAATGGGGTTTAGAGACTCATGCCGTTAGAGAATACAAATTTTAGATCTGAAATGTCATGAGATACAAAATAAGTCTCTAAAAGTTGTTTAAATACTAAACTAGTAGCCTAGGGTTACAAAATATGAGTGGACTATGATGGATGATGCAGAGATCCACTTCTGGGGCCCACTTGGTGTGCTGGGGCCCACTTGGTGTGTGCCGGGGCTGAGACTTTAAGCAATTCACGTGCGGAGGCCATTTGTGGAGTTGAACGCCAGTTTTTATGCCAGTTTGGGCGTTCAACTCCAGTTTTTTATCCTTTTCTGGCGCTGGACGCCAGAATTGGGCAGAGAACTGGCATTGAACGCCAGTTTACGTCGTCTATCCTTGTGCAAAGTATGGACTATTATATATTTCTGGAAAGCCCTGGATGTCTACTTTCCAACGCAATTGGAATCATGCCATTTCGAGTTCTGTAGCTCCAGAAAATCCACTTTGAGTGCAGGGAGGTCAGAATCCAACAGCATCAGCAGTCCTTTTTCAGCCTGAATCAGATTTTTGCTCAGCTCCTTCAATTTCAGCCAGAAAAATACCTGAAATTACAGAAAAACACACAACTGATAGTAAAGTCCAGAAACATGAATTTTTCCTAAAAACTACTGGAAATAAACTAAAAACTAACTAAAACATACTCAAAACTATATGAAATTATCCCCAAAAAGCGTATAAAATATCCGCTCATCACAACACCAAACTTAAACTGTTGCTTGTCCTCAAGCAACTAGACAAATAAAATAGAAGACTAATAGGTTGAGAAGCAATAATATCTCAGAGTTTTTTTTGAATGAAGCTCAGATTCTGATTAGATGAGCGGGGCTAGTAGCTTTTTGCTTCTGAACAGTCTTGGCATCTCACTTTATCCATTGAAGCTCAGAGTGATTGGTATCTATAGGAACTCAGAATTCAGATAGTGTTATTGATTCTCTTAGTTCAGTGTGATGATTCTTGAACACAGCTTCTTTATGAGTCTTGGCCGTGGCCCTAAGCACTTTGTTTTCCAGTATTACCACCGGATACATAAATGCCACAGACACATAACTGGGTGAACCTTTTCAGATTGTGACTCAGCTTTGCTAAAGTCCCCAATTAGAGGTGTCCAGAGTTCTTAAGCACACTCTTCTTTTTGCTTGGATCTTGACTTTAACCGCTCAGTCTCAAGTTTTCACTTGACACCTTCACGCCACAAGCACATGGTTAGGGACAGCTTGGTTTAGCCGCTTAGACGAGAATTTTATTCCTTTAGGCCCTCCTATCCACTGATGCTCAAAGCCTTGGGATCCTTTTTATGTGCCCTTGCCTTTTGGTTTTAAGGGTTATTGGCTTTTTCTGCTTGCTCTCTCTTTTTTTTTTTTTCTGCAAGCTTTGTTCTTTGCTGCTTTTTCTTGCTTCAAGAATCATTTTTATGATTTTTCAGATTATCAATAACATGTCTCATGTTCATCATTCTTTCAAGAGCCAACATATTTAACAGTCTTAAACAACAAATTCAAAAGACATATGCACTGTTCAAGCATTCATTCAGAAGACAGAAAGCATTGCCACCACATTTAACTAATTAGAATTTCTCTTATTAAAACTCGAAATTTTATTGCCTCTTATTCAAAAGATCTACTACTTTATTCATGTTTAATGATGATGAGAAAAATAAACTATAGCTTAATTGAAGATAAAATCAAATAGATACTAATTACTATTATATGACTTCTAAGGTAAACTTTTTATAAGGACACTGTCACAGAGTTAAAGCAGAAATCGGAATTTAACAACCTTTATTCTGGGGGTATGGGGGTTCCTCTGATCCTTGGGATGCTTGGTATTACAGAAGACTTCTGGCGCTTCAGTTCCCTTAAGTCACGTCCCTGCTCCTCTTGTTCTTTAAACATATGGGTCAGCATTTGACTGTGTTCCTTCTGTTGTTTTATTATTTGCTCCATAGCTTCCTGTATCTTGGTGACAGACGTCTCAAGATATTCCCAATATTCTGCTTGAGGAATCTCTGGGAGGAATTCCTGTGCTCTCTTCTTGATAGGATCCTCCTGTGCTTGTTGTCTCTCCATTGATGCTTTGGTGATTGACTTTTCAATTAGGATATATTCAGTTATTCCCATCTTGACGCCAGCGTCCTTGCAGAGCAGAGAAATCACGCTTGGATAAGCCAACCTGGCCTCTCTTGAATTTTTATTAGCTATCTTGTAGAGTTCAGTGGAAATCAGCTGATGAACCTCCACTTCCTTCCCAGTCATGATGCAATGAATCATCACTGCTCTTTTAACTGTGACTTCAGAACGGTTGCTAGTGGGCAACAGAGAACGCCCAATGAAGTCCAGCCATCCTCTGGCAACTGGTTTGAGATCCTCTCTTTTGAGCTGATTTGGGACGCCCTTGGTGTTGGTGGTCCACCTGGCTCCAGGGATACATATGTCCTCTAGAATCTTATCCAGGCCAATGTCTGCTCTCATCATCCTCCTGTTGAAGGAGTCTGGATCATCCTTTAACTGAGGTAGCTTTAATATCTCTCTGATCTTGTCAGGGGTGGTATGAACAATCTTTCCCCTGACCATGGTCCGAAATTCGTAGCAGGCAGTTCCAGATAGTCTTTGCTTGTCAGTCTGCCACATGTTAGCATAGAACTCCTGAACCATGTTCCTTCCTACTTTCGTTTCAGGATTAGCTAGGACTTCCCAGTTCCTGATTCGAATTTGCTCCTGGATCTCCGGATATTCATCTTCTTTCAGATCGAATCTCACTTCCGGGATCACTGATCTCAGACCCATTACTTTAAGATAATGGTCTGAATGTTCTTTAGATAAGAACTTCCCTTGATTCCAAAGGGATTTTGGAACGCTCTCTTTCTTGCCTCTTGGAGTGGATTGTTTTCCTTTGGGAGCCATGATCTTAGTAGTGATCTCGGATAAACACACCAAACTTAGAGGTTTGCTTGTCCTCAAGCAAAAGAAAAGAAAGGAGAGGGATAGAAGGAGATCGAGGTGCACTTGTTGATGGAGGAGGGGGGAGGCCGAACCCAAATTTAAAGGGGTGGGGTGGTGGATTTTCGAAAAATTGGAAGAGATAAGATAAAAAGATTTAGTTGAAAAAGATAAGATAGAAGATATAGTTTGATTTTGAAAAGATAGGATAGATTTTTGAAAAAGATAAATCTGGATTTTTGAAAAAGATAATATGAAAAAGATATTGAAAAGATTTTAGAGTGAAAAAGATAGATTTGTTTTTGGAAAAGATTTGAAAAGAGTTGGATTGAATTTGCAAAGAGGGTGTGTGCTTATGAATTAAGATACATTTGATATTTTCAAAGTAGGATTTTTAGAAATCAGGATTCTTGACATGTTTATGTAAATAAAATCATGTATTGAATCATAAAATTTTAAATTAGAATGGAAATACGTGTGGGATAACTGGATTTGGCTCCTCCCTGTCCTCCTGGCGTTTGAACGGCCAAACACTGCCTGTTTTGGGCGTTCAGCGCCCAAATGCTGATCTCCTGGGCGTTCAGCGCCCAGTGGATGCCCATTTTGGGCGCTGAACGCCCAAAATGCCCCTTTACTGGCATTTTCTTGCCATTGAGCTCTTTTACTCTGTTTTGTGTGCCGATTCCTTCTGTAACCCTGTAAAATTATACAAATGATTCTGTACCTTAGTGTCAGTGAACTTTATATAAACAAATAAAAATAAAAATAGGGCAAAAAATGCTTAGAGGATTGATGCCCCATGGCTGGGTTGCCTCCCAGCAAGCGCTTCTTTATTGTCTTTAGCTGGACCTTGCTGAGCTTTTAATCTAGCTTCAGCCTTGAGCATTCTTGCTCAATGTTGCCTTCAAGATAATGCTTGATTCTCTGTCTATTGACAATGAACTTCTTATCAGAATCAATATCTTGAAGCTCCACATAACCATATGGTGACACACTTGTAATCACGTATGGTCCCCTCCACCGGGATTTCAGTTTCCCGGGGAATAGCCTGAGTCTAGAGTTAAACAATAGGACCTTCTGTCCTGGTTCAAAGATTCTAGATGACAGCTTTCTGTCATGCCATTTTTTTTATTTTTCTTTATAAAGCTTGGCATTTTCGAAAGCTGTGAATCTGAATTCCTCTAGCTCATTTAGCTGGAGCAATCGTTTTTCTCCTGCTAATTTGGCATCAAAGTTTAGGAATCTGGTTGCCCAGTAGGCCTTATGTTCCAGTTCCACGGGCAAGTGGCATGCCTTACGATACACGAGTTGGTATGGAGAGGTCCCTATAGGGGTCTTGAATGCTGTTCTGTAAGCCCACAGAGCATCATCCAAGCTCCTTGCCCAATCCTTTCTACGGGTATTTACTGTCCGTTCCAGTATTCTCTTTAATTCTCTGTTAGAGACTTCAGCCTGCCCATTGGTTTGTGGATGATATGGTGTGGCCACTTTGTGGCGAATTCCATACCGAACCATGGCAGAGTAAAGCTGTTTATTGCAGAAGTGAGTGCCCCCATCACTGATTAACACTCTAGGGACACCAAACCTGCTAAAGATATGTTTCTGGAGGAACTTCAGCACTGTTTTAGTATCATTGGTGGGTGTGGCAATAGCCTCAACCCATTTTGATACATAGTCAACTGCCACTAGAATATAAGTGTTTGAGTATGATGGTGGGAAAGGTCCCATGAAGTCAATTCCCCATACATCAAACAACTCTATTTCCAAGATTCCTTGTTGAGGCATGGCGTAACCATGAGGCAGATTACCAGCTCTTTGGCAACTGTCACAATTACGTACAAACTCTCGGGAATCTTTATAGAGTGTGGGCCAATAGAAGCCACATTGGAGGACCTTGGTGGCTGTTCGCTCACCTCCGAAATGGCCTCCATATTGAGATCCATGGCAATGCCATAGGATTCTCTGTGCTTCCTCTCTGGGGACACACCTACGGATAATTCCGTCCGCACATCTCTTAAAGAGATAGGGCTCATCCCACAAGTAGTACTTTGCATCAGTAACTAATTTCTTCTTTTGTATTCTATTGTACTCCTTGGGTATGAACCTTGCAGCTTTATAGTTTACAATATCGGCAAACCATGGTGCTTCCTGAATGGCAAATAGATGCTCATCAGGGAACGTCTCAGAGATCTCAAGAAAGGGGAGGGACGTCCCTTCCACTGGCTCTATCCGGGACAGATGATCAGCTACTTGGTTCTCTGTCCCTTTTCTGTCTCTTATTTCTATATCAAACTCTTCCAGAAGCAATACCCATCTGATGAGCCTGGGTTTTGAATCCTGCTTTGTGAGTAGATACTTAAGAGCAGCGTGGTCAGTATACACAATCACCTTTGATCCTACTAAGTAGGATCTGAACTTGTCAATGGCGTAAACCACTGCAAGTAATTCCTTTTCTGTGGTTGTGTAATTTTTCTGGGCATCATTTAGAACACAACTGGCATAATAAATGACATGCAGAAGCTTGTCATGCCTCTGTCCCAATACTGCACCAATGGCATGATCACTGGCATCACACATTAGCTCAAATGGTAATGTCCAGTCTGGTGCAGAAATGACTGGTGCTGTGACCAGCTTAGCTTTCAGCGTTTCAAACGCCTGTAGGCACTCTGTGTCAAACACAAATGGCGTGTCAGCAGCTAGCAGATTGCTTAGAGGTTTTGCGATTTTTGAAAAATCCTTTATAAACCTCCTATAGAATCCTGCATGCCCCAGAAAGCTTCTGATTGCCTTAACATTGGCAGGTGGTGGTAATTTTTCAATTACCTCTATTTTTGCCTGATCCACCTCTATTCCCTTGTTTGAGATTTTATGCCCAAGAACAATTCCTTCAGTCACCATGAAGTGACACTTTTCCCAGTTTAAAACTAGGTTGGTTTCTTGGCATCTTTTCAGAACAAGTTTCAGGTGATCAAGATAGGAGCTGAATGAGTCTCCATATACTGAGAAGTCATCCATGAAGACTTCCAGAAATTTTTCCACCATGTCAGAGAAAATAGAGAGCATGCATCTCTGGAAGGTTGCAAGCGCATTACATAGCCCAAATGGCATCCTTCTATAAGCAAACACTCCGGATGGACATGTGAATGCTGTTTTCTCTTGATCCTGGGGATCTACTGCAATCTGGTTATAACCTGAGTAGCCATCCAAAAAGCAGTAATAATCATGACCTGCTAGTCTCTCTAGCATCTGGTCTATGAATGGTAAAGGAAAATGATCCTTTCTGGTGGCTGTATTGAGCCTTCTGTAGTCAATACACATGCGCCACCCTGTAACTGTTCTTGTAGGAACCAGTTCATTTTTTTCATTATGAATCGCTGTCATGCCTCCCTTTTTTAGGACGACTTGAACTGGGCTCACCCAGGGGCTATCAGAAATAGGATAAATAATCCCAGCCTCTAGTAACTTGGTGACCTCTTTCTGCACCACTTCCTTCATGGCTGGATTTAGCCGCCTCTGTGGTTGAACCACTGGTTTGGCATTATCCTCCAATAGGATTTTGTGCATGCATCTAGCTGGGCTTATGCCCTTAAGATCACCTATGGACCACCCAAGAGCTGTTTTGTGTGTCCTTAGCACTTGAATAAGTGCTTCCTCTTCCTGTGAATTTAAAGCAGAGCTTATGATCACTGGAAAAGTGTCACCTTCTCCCAGAAATGCATATTTCAAGGATGGTGGTAGTGGCTTGAGCTCGGGTTTAGGGGGTTTTTCCTCTTTCAGAAGAAAGTTCAGAGGCTCTTTCATGTCCTCTGAATCCTCCAAATCAGGCTGAACATCTTTAAAGATGTTTTCCAACTCTGATTCGAGACTCTCAGCCATGTTGATCTCTTCTACCAAAGAGTCAATGAGATCAACTTTCATGTAGTCTGTTGAGGTGTCTGGATGCTGCATGGCTTTGACAGCGTTCAACTTAAACTCATCATCATTGACTCTCAGGGTTATTTCCCCCTGTTGGACATCAATGAGGGATCGTCCAGTTGCTAGGAAGGGTCTTCCTAGAATGAGAGTAGCACTCTTGTGCTCCTCCATTTCCAGCACAACAAAGTCAGTGGGAAAGGCGAATGGCCCAACTCTGACAATCATGTCTTCAATCATGCCTGATGGGTATTTAGTGGAACCATCAGCAAGTTGGAGACATATCCGGGTTGGTTTAACTTCTTCAGTTAAGCCAAGTTTCCTGATAGTGGATGCAGGTATTAGGTTGATGCTTGCCCCAAGATCGCATAAAGCTGTCTTGGTGTAATCACCTTCTAATGTGCATGGTATCAGAAAACTCCCAGGGTCTTTAAGCTTTTCAGGAAAGCTTTTCAGAATGACTGCACTGCATTCTTCAGTGAGGAAAACTCTTTCTGTTTCTCTCCACTCCTTTTTATGACTCAAGATCTCTTTCATGAACTTGGCATAAGAAGGTATTTGCTCAAGTTCCTCTGCAAATGGAATCTTTATTTCAAGAGTCCTTAGATAATCTGCAAAGCGAGCAAATTGCTTATCCTGCTCCTCTTTCCGGAGTTTTTGAGGATAAGGTATCTTGGCTTTATATTCCTCAACCTTAGTGGCTAAAGAAGCCTTTTTAGAGGGGTTGTTATCAGCACTTGTGTGTGTCTGATCCCTCACTGGCAATTGAGTACCAGAGTCAGAAGCTGGAGTGACGTTAGACGCCAACTCACTGTCTGTTCCTGGCGCCTGAACTCCAGAAATGTGCCCATTTTAGGCGTTCAACGCTGGATTCTGCACCATTTGGGCATTCAACGCCAGATTCTTGCCCATTTCTGGCGTTGAACGCCAATCCTGCCTTGTTTCTGGCGCTGAACGCCAGTTTTGGGCATGGTCTGGGCGTTCAGCGCCAGCCTTCCACCCATTTTCTGGCGTTTTAGTGCCAGAATTATTTTTCCCTGGGCTCTTACTGTCCTCAGGTGAATCTTTGGTGGGTCGCTCATTTCTTGAATTTTTGATGCCTTGAGGTGGGGTATTTAATGTTTTCCCACTTCTTAATTGAACTGCTTGGCATTCTTCTGCTATTTGCCTTGATAGCTGCTGCTTTGTCTGCTTAAACTGTTCGTCCATATGTATATTAGCTATCCTTGTCTCCTGTAGCCTATCTTTGAATTCAGCTAGCTGCTTTGTTAGAAAATCCAATTGCTGATTGAATTCAGCAGCTTGTTTTACAGTACTGAATTCAGCAGTTACTGTTTTAACCTCTTCATTCATGGAAGGGTTGCTGCTTAGGTACAGATGCTGATTCCTGGCAACTGTATCAATGAGCTCTTGAGCCTCTTCAATTGTCTTTCTCATGTGGATAGATCCACTAGCTGAGTAATCCAGAGACATCTGAGCTCCTTCTGCAAGCCCATAGTAGAAGATGTCTAACTGAACCCACTCTGAAAACATTTTAGAGGGGCATTTTCATAGCATCTCTCTGTATCTCTCCCAGGCATCATAAAGAGATTCATTATCTCCTTGTTTAAAGCCTTGGATGTCCAGCCTTAGCTGTGTCATCCTTTTTGGAGGGAAATATTGATTCAGGAATTTTTCTGTCAGCTGTTTCCATGTCCTTATGCTGGCCTTAGGTTGGTTATTCAACCATCTCTTAGCTTGATCTTTTACAGCAAATGGAAACAGTAATAGTCTGTAGACATCCTGATCTATTTCTTTATCATGTACTGTGTCAGCAATCTGTAGAAACTGTGCCAGAAACTCTGTAGGTTCTTCCTGTGGAAGACCGGAATACTGGCAACTTTGCTGCACCATGATAATGAGCTGAGGATTCAACTCAAAGCTACTAACTCCAATGGAGGGTATGCATATGCTACTCCCATATGAAGCAGTAGAGGGGTTAGAATATGACCCCAGAGTCCTCCTGGACTGTTCATTTCCACTTATGTCCATGATTGATATATGGATATAACTTGGACTGATTTATCTTTTTATTTATTTTATTTTATAAGAAGTAAATACTTAAATAAAATAAAATAACTAAAAAGAATTTGAATTTTGAAATTAAATTTTTTTTTTTTTAGAAAAAGATAAAAATAATTAGTTAATAAAAAAGAAATTTTTGAAAAAGAGGGGAGATATTTTCGAAAATTAGAGAGAGAGAGAGTTAGTTGGGTAGTTTTGAAAAAGTTAAGAAACAAACAAAAAGTTAGTTAGTTAGTTGAAACAAATTTTTGAAAAGATAAGAAGTTAGGAAGTTAGAAAAGATATTTTGAAAAGATATTTTTGAATTTAGTGAGGAGAGAGAAAAACAATAAGATAGTACAAGATTTAAAATTTTTAGATCTAATGCTCCTTGTTTTTGAAAATTTTGGAGGGAAAACACCAAGGAACACCAAACTTAAAAATTTTAAGATCAAGACACAAGGAAAACTCAAGAACACTTTGAAGACTCACAAGAACACAAGAACATGAAGAAAGAACACCAAACTTAAAATTTTTAGAAAACCACCAAAATTTTCGAAAACCAAAGGGAATTCAACAAGAAAACACCAAACTTAAAGTTTGGCACACAATTTAATAGAGAAAATATTATTTATGAAAAAGAAGGTTTTGAAAAGAGTATAAAAGATTCTAACCCAATTACCAAGAACACAGATTAATGCTCTAGCCCAATGAGTTATGGAATTTTCGAAAATTTTAAGAAAGATTATTTTTGAAAACACCAAACTTAAAGTTTGGCACAGGATTTAATAGAGAAATTATTTTTGAAAAAGGTTTTAAAAAAAAATATGATAGCCAATTACCATGAACATAAACACCACGTTCTAAATAACTGAGCTATAAATTTAAAGTGTTTTAACAAGGGATAAATACTAAAAGACTCTAAACCAAAAAAAGAGAATTTTTTTCCTAATCTAAGCAACAAAATAATCCGTCAGTTGTTCAAACACGAACAATCCCCGGCAACGGCGCCAAAAACTTGGTGCACGAATTGTGAATCACACTTTTCACAACGCGTACCACTAACCAGCAAGTGCACTGGGTCGTCCAAGTAATACCTCACGTGAGTAAGGGTCGAATCCCACGGAGATTGTTGGTTTGAAGCAATCTATGGTTATCTTGTAAATCTTAGTCAGGAAGTCAATTATGTTTATCAGTTGAATTGTGAATAACCAAGAGAGCATAAATTAAAGGTTACTTGTTGTGCAGTAATGGAGAATATGTTGGAGTTTTGGAGATGCTTTGTCTTCTGAATCTCTGCTTTCCTCTGTCTTCTTGTTCACGCACGCACATCCTTCTATGGCAAGCTGTGTGTTGGTGGATCACCGTTGTCAATGGCTACCTTCCATCCTTCCAGTGAAAACTACGCTCACGCGCTCTGTCACAGCACGGCTAATCACCGGTTGGTTCTCGATCCGGTTGGAATAGGATTTACTATCCTTTTGCGTCTGTCACTAACGTCCAGCCTTCAGGAGTTTGAAGCTCGTCACAGTCATTCAATCCTTGAATCCTACTCGGAATACCACAGACAAGGTTTAGACTTTCCGGATTCTCATGAATGCCACCATCAATTCTAGCTTATACCACGGAGATTCTGATTAAGGAATCTAAGAGATACTCATTCAATCGTATATAGAACGGAGGTGATTGTCAGGCACACGTTCATGATTTGAGGAGGGTGATGAGTGTCACAGATCATCACCTCCATCACGGTTAAGCGCGAATGAACATCTTAGATAGGAACAAGCGTGTTTGAATGGAAAACAGAAATACTTGCATTAATTCATCGAGACACAGCAGAGCTCCTCACCCCCAACAATGGGGTTTAGAGACTCATGCCGTTAGAGAATACAAATTTTAGATCTGAAATGTCATGAGATACAAAATAAGTCTCTAAAAGTTGTTTAAATACTAAACTAGTAGCCTAGGGTTACAAAATATGAGTGGACTATGATGGATGATGCAGAGATCCACTTCTGGGGCCCACTTGGTGTGTGCCGGGGCTGAGACTTTAAGCAATTCACGTGCGGAGGCCATTTGTGGAGTTGAACGCCAGTTTTTATGCCAGTTTGGGCGTTCAACTCCAGTTTTTGATCCTTTTCTGGCGCTGGACGCCAGAATTGGGCAGAGAACTGGCGTTGAACGCCAGTTTACGTCGTCTATCCTTGTGCAAAGTATGGACTATTATATATTGCTGGAAAGCCCTGGATGTCTACTTTCCAACGCAATTAAAAGCATGCCATTTCGAGTTCTATAGCTCCAGAAAATCCACTTTGAGTGCAGGGAGGTCAGAATCCAACAGCATCAGCAGTCCTTTTTCAGCCTGAATCATATTTTTGCTCAGCTCCTTCAATTTCAGCCAGAAAAATACCTGAAATTATAGAAAAACAAACAACTCATAGTAAAGTCCAGAAACATGAATTTTTCCTAAAAACTACTGGAAATAAACTAAAAACTAACTAAAACATACTCAAAACTATATGAAATTATCCCCAAAAAGCGTATAAAATATCCGCTCATCAGTGGACAACTTCATATACCCTGCAGATTTTGTGGTTCTAGATTCAGAAGGGGATGATGGTGATTTTATTATTCTGGGAGGGCCATTCTTGGCCACTGCTAGGGCTATCATAGACATAGAAGAAGGAGAATTAACTCTTAGAATGCATGATAAGAGTGTCACTCTGAAGGTATTACCAGAGGCACAATTTAGCAAGGAGAAGAAAGACTATATGAAAATTAACAAGGGAGAATCACAGTTGAAGGAAGAAAATGACAAAGAGAGTCACAGCAACATCCCAAGGCTAAGGATTATGCAAACTGATGAAGAGGCCCAAGAGGATATTGGAGTATTAGCCACTGAGAAGAGAGGTCCCCAAGGGAAGCCTACGGCCAGAAAAGAAAGATCAACAAAAGGAAAGATGAAACGGAGAAACAAAACAAAAAGGGGTTGGAAGAACAGGAAAATCCCAACAGAGGGGCTTTCCAAAGGTGACAAAGTGCAACTGATATATCAACAGCTGGGGGCAAACCAACAAACTGAGGACTACTACACTGTCAGCAACATACTCTCATTAGAGCATGCTGAAATTGAACACCAGGGAACAAAGAAGAGGATCACAGTCAGGGGAGACAAATTGAGGCTCTACAAGCACCAACCACCATAAAAGAAAGCCTCAATGTCAAGCTAATGACAATAAAAGAGCGCTCCATGGGAGGCAACCCATGATTTAAGATTCATGTCATTTTAAATTCAATAAGTTATGATCATTTGAGCATGAATTCTTTTCTCTTTTCATGAACATGTCCATTGACTGCATGCACTGTTTTGAAACATATGCTGAGAATTCTAAGTTTGGTGTGCCTTCAAGCACACTAAACTAATGTTACAAATAATTCCGTTTTGCAAGCTTAGAGTGTCTTGACAAAGCATATGGCCAAACACTAAAGTTTGGTGTCCACATAGCTTCATGAAAATTAGAAATTCATGCATCAATAATCATACAATTGTTGTTTTCCAAAATCTTATAAATGGAAAAATTCTTATTCGGTAATGAAGGCATCAATTGTGATGTACCCTTTGACAAGAAACAAGTTTGGTGTTCATCAAATTAGGATGAAAGCAATTCTTATAAACATGTAACTAAGAGTGACATTGGGATTTCACTAATTAGAGGAAGAGATACAATTTCTTCATACATGACCAAACATTAAGTTTGGTGTCCTCCAAAGATAAGTCACAGTTTAATTGGATATAAGAATTGATGATTCATATAATATTAATGAAAGGAATAATCTTGCCACGGTTGGACAAAACTAATGTATGTTGTCTTGTTGTGATGACTAGGTGGTCAAAGAATCTTCAATGAAAGAGACAAGACAAAGGAAAGCATAGCATGAGGACAAAATCTCATCACATGCTTCGAAAAAGAAATCTGCCACTCCTTGAGAATGATCACGGCAAAGGCAAGTGAAGAAGCAAGCTTTGTCTTCATTCATCCTTACATGCACACCTTTGATTCCCATAGTGTCTAGTTGCATCCTAGCCTTTCATTGCTCATTTAAAAACGTACCACCTCAAGCCATGCACATGACCGAATCACTCCAACCTTTGAAACTTCATTCCCTTCATCATTTCTTGTCATAGCAAGTTCGGTCTCAATTTCGTCTTGCTCCAAACACACATCAAATTCTCCAACATTCTTCACACTCCCTCTAACCTCACAAAACTCAACTAACCAAGTGATCATGGCCTCTTCCTCAAGAACCAAACGAAGAAAAGGAAAAGATCCCATGGTGGAGGAGAGCATCCCTGAATATGATCAATGGAGATTCAAATCTCGGTACCATCAAATGCAAATTGAATGGATGAACGAGAAAAAGATCTATCCTGAAATTCCACTCTTGTTGCCGGATGATGGATACCAAGAAATGAAGAACAAAATTCGAAAGAGGAGGTGGGAGGAACTTGCATCACTAGCCACCCGAATCAATGCCAATATCATAAGAAAGTTCTATGCAAATGTCTCAAGGCTTGACATGCGTGAGCCCCCAACGTACAAGAGCTATGTGCGGGGGGTGGAAGTAGACTTTAGCTCGGATGCAATCAAGAAAGTGTTGGGACTAAAGTCAGTCCGCTTTAGTGAACCGGGATACCAACAAAGATTGAATGAAGATCAGGATTATGATGAGATTGCGAGAGATATTTGTATGGAGAACTCAGAGTGGGAAGGAGATGACAAGAACAAATATAAGTATCTGAAGAGATGTAACTTCACCCCGGAAGCAAAAGGATGGTATAAGTTGATGAAAAGATCAATTATGGGCACAGTGAACACCTCAGAAGTTAACAGGGAGAGAGCCGTGATGTTGCATTGCATCATTGTGGGAGGAGAGATAAGAGTTCATGAAATCCTTGCAAAAGACATTCAAAAGCTGGCTGAGAAGAATTCGGCCGGATCTTGGTTGTACTATCCGAGTACCATTTGGAGGTTGTGTGCAAAGGCTAAAGTTCCAATGGAAGAGGAGAATCCAATGTGGTTAAGCCAAGGCATGCCTATAACCATTGAAAGAATGATGATGCCCCCTGAAGCACATCAAGGCCGAAGGCCACATGGAAGAAGGCAAAGAGAAAAACCAATGGAAGAAGATGAGCCACACATAGAAGAAGAGCCACAAGAGGATGAGGAACAGCCGCACTTTTTCCCACATGGCAATATGGATATGACTCAAATGCAAGAAGCAATTGGAAGATTGTCACAACAGTACACAAGAATTCAAGAAAGGCAAGAGGAATATCATTCACTATACATGAAACACCAACAAGCACAAGAAGAACGGGAGCTAAGAATGATGAACAAACAAAGTGAATTCGAGTCAAGATTCCTTGTGATGCAAGAAGAACATGCTTTTCAATCTCATGAATCATTTGGAAAGTTGGAACAAATGCAAGCTGAAAATTTGAGGGCTCTCAAAGAGTTCACAACACTCCAAGATGCAAGATATGAAGTCCAAGCCGACTACAATATAAATAGTCAAATCAAGCTGAACTATATTGGAGAGCATCTGCACAACATGGATCCAGCTTTTCCAACCTTTGATGAATTCTTCAAAAAGAGAAGTGAGATAGAAGTAAGCAATGCAATGAAACTTGAAGATAGAGTAGAGGAAGCAATGAATAGAGCTGGGTTCTGGCGGGATCAACAGACAACAGACATGGACACAGGGAACACCAGCAACCAGGTGTATGAAAGAAGAAAGAAAAAGAATGACAAATAAAAGGTGGACTTGATCCTTGTTCAACACTAAGAAAGCATGCATTGTGTCTGTTTTAAGTGGTCCTTGCATCTTTAAGTAGTTGTCATAATTAATAGTCTTTGCATCTTGTTTGTTTCTCTTAGAATAAGTAAGATAGTCCATGTGTGTGCTTGTGTGTTTACTTTCACTTAGCAAAAAGCATGTTTTGTCCCCTGCATCTTTAAGTTCAATAAAAGAAATGTTTGAATGAGAAGTAAGATGGTCTCTGTTAGATAGAAGTAGAATAAAAGTAAGTGGTGGTATGTGTGTGATTGTATAATAGCTCACTTTTAGTGAATAAAGAGCTAGGATATCTCCTTCTAAGTATAGAGTGGCCTACTGTCTATGAATCTCAATCGAATAAAAATCCTTGGTTAGAAAGAAAAACAAAAAGAAAGAAAAAAAGAAGTGGCAGAACAAAAGAAAAACAAAAAAAGAAACAAAGCTGGACACCAATAGCTTGAACCTTAGAATATATGCCTGTGGTGTCTTTGTATTAGGATCTGCTTGGATTATTAAGCTCTTTGGAGTGCATTGATGAGTATTTTGGTGAAAAATAAATTTCTCCCAAAACACACAAATCTAACCGGCAAGTGCACCGGGTCGCATCAAGTAATAATAACTCACGGGAGTGAGGTCGATCCCACAGGGATTGAAGGATTGAGCAATTTTAGTTTAGTGGTTAATTTAGTCAAGCGAATCAAGATTTGGTTGAGTGTTTTGTGATTTGCAGAAATTAAATTGCAAGGAAAGTAAAGGGAACGGGTGATTGACATGAAATTAAAGAGGACGAGAATTAAATTGCTGAATCTTAAAATGCAAGTAACATAAATTGCGGAAACTTAGATTGCAAGAAATGTAAATTGCAGAATCTTAAAGTGCAAGAAATATAAATGGCTTGAAATGTAAAGGGGATTGGGGCTTGGATTTAAACAAGGAAAAGTTAAATTGCATTAAACAGAAGAGTAAAAGGGAATTGGAATTGAATTGGATCCGAAACAGAAAAGTAAATGATCATATAAAGCAATAAACAGAGAATTGAAATGTGAAATCAGATCTCAGGACCCAGAGACTAGAAAACCAAGTCTAGATCTCAATGCCCTCCTAGATCCAACAAGAAATTGTAATTGAAATTCAAAGAAAGTGGATGAAGAGCAATTAACAGAAATTGAAATCCAATCAAGCAGTAAATAAAGCAGTGAGATCCAAGGTTGAGATTGAAACAGAATTTCTTCAATTCTCCAACCCAAAATCCAAGACAATTGTAATTGAAATTGAAAGTAATAAAATTGAGAGGAAGAGAAGTGAATTCTCCTTCCAAGACAAAGAAATTAAAGATCACTCAATATCCAAAGCTCTCCGAAAACTATTATGAAAATTCCAAAGGAAAGCTCTCTAAAAGAAAAGCTCCAAAGAACTTGAATTCTATCCTATTTATACACTTTCTTCCAATGATCTTCAAGCCTTGAGTTGGGCCTTTGTTCTTGGTGGAATTGGGTTGAAAGAGGCCTTGGTTAATTGCTCTTGGAGTTTGAAGAGGAACCAAAACGAACCAATTGAACCGGGTTGGAGTTTTGCAAAAGTTGGACCAAAAGTTTGAGCAAAAGTTAGGGGTCTAACTTTTGCTCCAACTTTTCATATCAGCTAACACCACTTTGCTGATACTCACGTTGGTGCCAAAGTTAGGGGTCTAACTTTGGCCCCAACGTTGGCTTTACCTTGTGCACTTGTGGCGCCAACGTTAGCCACCAAGTTAGGGGCTAACGTTGGCGCAAACTTTTGCTCCTCCCCTTGTGATTTTCATGTGCCAACGTTAGCCTCCAAGTTAGGGGCTAACGTTGGCGCAAACTTTTGGTGCCCAGGGAGGTTTTCTTCATGCCAACGTTAGCCTCAAAGTTAGGGGGCTAACGTTGGCGCAAACTTTTGGTGCCCAGGGGTGATTTTCATGTGCCAACGTTAGCCTCCAAGTTAGGGGGCTAACGTTGGCGCAAACTTTTGGTACCCAGGGAGTGATTATCAAGTTCCAACGTTAGCCTCCAAGTTAGGGGGCTAACGTTGGGGCTAACTTTTCACCCAAAAGTTTGTGCAAAAGTTTGAGGCTAACTTTAGGTCCAACTTTTTGCTTCTTGGTTCATTTTCATTTATTCCCTTGTCTTCTCTTTACTCCTAGCTATTCCTTCTTGCTTCAACCTTTCTCCAAGCTTTCTTCACCTATCATTAATCAACCAAACACATCAAAGCTATGCTCATAATCATGAGATATCCATTCTATCATAATATGCAACAATTATAGCATAAAACCTCATGAAATGGCATGAATTCATACATGGTTGATTTAATAAAGGGAAACATGAAAATCTACTCAATTAGCTTGCTTATGGTTCAAGAAAGTGCACAATTCTAATGAAAACAAAAGGAAAAGACTAGTTAAAATAGGCTAGGATGACTTGTCATCACAACACCAAACTTAAAGCTTGCTTGTCCCCAAGCAAGAAAAGATTTATTGAGAAGAAAGAATGAGATGGAAGAGGATGTTCATGCTAGCAAAGTATTATTGATAGTTCATGGGATTTTGTGTGGATATGTAAATACTTACTCCTTACTGACTCCTAGGCTTAGAAAGTCTCCTTCAAGCTTCAAGTAACATACTGCTATGACCTCTCATTATTCTTTTATCCTTGGCTATTACTTTGTTTATAAGCTTTATTTGAGTGTCATGTGTAGCAAGTTCATTTTCTTTTCTTTATACTTGACACATTATTCACCATAGACACTTGGCTCACATTCCTTCTTAAAACATTGATGCCCAACACCTCTTTGGGTTACTAAATGCCTTGTAGTTAGGTTGCTCTTGATAGTGGACTTTCAGCTGATGATCCCGGATTAGTTAACCCAAGTCACTGAGTGTTGATGCACTCCTAAGAGCTTACTAATCCAAGCAGATCCTAGTACAAAGACATCACAGGCATATATTTTAAAGTTCAAGCTATTGGTGTCCAGCTTTGTTTCTTTTTGTTTCCTTTTATTCTGATCTCTTTTCTTTCCTCCTTTTTATTTTTCTTTCTAACCAAGGGATTTAATTGAGATTCATAGACAGTAGGCTACTCTCTACTTAGGAGGCGATATCCTGGCTCTTTATTCACTAAAAGTGAGCTATTATACAATCACACACATACCACCACTTACTTTTATTCTACTTCTATCTAACAGAGACCCTCTTACTTTACATTCAAACATTTCTTTTATTGAATTGAAAAATGCAGGGGACAAAGCATGCTTTTTGCTAAGTGAAAGTAAACACACAAGCACACACATAGATTAGCTTACTTATTTTAAGAGAAACAAACATGATGCAAAGACTATTAATTATAATAACTACTTAAAGATGCAAAGACAACTTAAAACAGACACAATGCATGCTTTTTCTTTGTAGTGATGAACAAGGAGCAAGTCCACCTTTTATTTGTCAGGCTTTTTCTTTCTTCTTTCATACACCTGGTTGCTGGTGTTCCCAGTGTTCATGTCTGTTGTCTGTTGACCCCGCCAGAAGCCAGCCTTATTCATAGCCTCCTCCACTCTATCTTCAAGCCCCATGGCCCTGCTTACTTCTACCTCACTTCTCTTTTTGAAGAATTCATCAAAAGTTGGGAATGTCGGATCCATGTTGTGCAAATGTTCTCCAATATAGTTCAGTTTGATTTGGCTATTGATGTTGTAATCGGCTTGTACTTCATACCTTGCATCTTGGAGTGTTGTGAACTCTTTGAGAGCCCTCAAATTTTCAGCTTGCATTTGTTCCAACTTCCCAAAAGATTCATGAGATTGAAAAGCATGTTCTTCTTGCATCACAAGGAATCTTGACTCGAATTCACTTTGTTTGTTCATTATTCTTAGCTCCCTTTCTTCTTGTGCTTGTTGGTTTTTCATGTACAGTGAATGGTATTCCTCTTGCCTTTCTTGAATTCTCATGTACTGTTGTGACAATCTTCCTATTGCTTCTTGCATTTGAGTCATATCCATATTGCCATGTGGGAAAAAGTGTGGCTGTTCCTCCTCCTCTTACGGCTCTTCTTCTATGTGTGGCTCATCTTCTTCCATTGGTTCTTCTCTTTCCCTTCTTCCATGTGGTCTTCGGCCTTGATGTGCTTCAAGGGGCATCATCATTCGTTCAATGGTTATTGGCATGCCTTGGCTTAACCACATTGGATTCTCCTCTTCCATTGGAACTTTAGCCTTTGCACACAACCTCCAAATGGTACTCGGATAGTACAACCAAGATCCGGCCGAATTCTTCTCAGCCAGCTTTTGAATGTCTTTTGCAAGGATTTCATGAACTCTTATCTCTCCTCCCACAATGATGCAATGCAGCATCACGGCTCTCTCCCTGTTAACTTCTGAGGTGTTCACTGTGCCCAGAATTGATCTTTTCATCAACTCATACCATCCTTTTGCTTCCGGGGTGAGGTTACATCTCTTCAGGAACTTATATCTGTTCTTGTCATCTCCTTCCCACTCTGAGTTCTCCATACAAATGTCTCTCGCAATCTCATCATAATCCTGATTCTCATTCAATCTTTGTTGATTGCATCCGGGATAAAGTCTACCTCCACCCCCCGCACATAGCTCTTGTACGTTGGGGGCTCACGCATGTCAAGCCTTGGGACATTTGCATAGAACTCTTTTATGATATTGGCATTGATTCGGATGGCTGGTGATGCAAGTTCCTCCCACCTCCTCTTCCGAATTTTGTCCTTCATTTCTTGACATCCATCATCCAGCAACAAGAATGGAATTTCAGGATAGATTCTTTTCTCGTTCATCCATTGAATTTGCATTTGATGAAACCAAGACTTGAATCTCCGTTGGTCATATTCATGTGTGTCTTCCTCCACCATGGGATCTTTCCCTTTTCTTCGTTTGGTTCTTGAGGAGGAGGCCATGATCACTTGGTCGGTCAAGTCTTGTGAGGTTAGAAGGAGTGTGAAGAATGTTAGAGAGTTTGATGTGTGTTTGGAGCAAAAAGAAATTGAGACTGAACTTGCTATGACAAGAAATGATGAAGAGAAGTTTAAATGTTTGGAGTTTAAAGTAAGAGAAATGTTGCACAGAGCTTGTTATGTTGAGGAGTGATGAAGGGAATGAAGTTTCCAAGGTTGGAGTGATTCGGCCATGTGCATGGCTTGAAGGTGGTATGCTTTTAAATGAGCAATGAAGGGCTGGGATGCAATTAGACTTATGGAGATCAAAGGTATGCATGTAAGGATGAATGAAGACAAAGTTTGCTCCTTCCCTTGCCTTTGCCGTGATCATTCTCAAGGAGTGGCAGATTTCTTTTTCGAGGCATGTGATGGGATTTTGTCCACATGCTATGCTTTCCTTTGTCTTGTCTTTTTCTTTGAAGATTCTTTGACTTCCTAGTCACCACAACAAGACAACATACATTAGTTTTATCCAACCGTAGCAAGAGTGTTCTTTTTATTTATACTATGTGAACCATCAATTCTTATATCATTTGAACCGTGACACTCTCCTTTGAGGACACCAAACTTAATGTTTGGTCATATATAAAGAAAATGAGTATCTTCTTCCAATTAGTGAGATTCAAATGTTAAATGTTCATAAGAATTGTTTTCATCATACTTTCTTTTTCTCCCCTTTTTTTTCATGAAGGATCAATTGTATCCCTAAATCGGTGCACCAAGGTTTGATGAACACCAAACTTGTTTCTTGTCAAAGGGTACATCACAATTAATGCCTTCATTACCGGAAACGAATTTTTCCATTTATAAGATTTTGGAAAACAACAATTGTATGATTATTGATGCATGAGTTTCTACTTTTCATGAAGCTATGTGGACACCAAACTTAGTGTTTGGCCATATGCTTTGTCAAGATACTCCAAACATGCAAAATGGAATTATTTGTGACATTGGTTTAGTGTGCTTGAAGGCACACCAAACTTAGCATATGTTACAAAATAGTGCATGCAATCAATGGACATGTTCATGAAAAGAGAAAAGAATTCATGCTCAATTGATCATAACTTATTGAATTTAAAATGACATGAATCTTAAAGCATGGGTTGCCTCCCATGGAGCGCTCTTTTATTGTCATTAGCTTGACATTGAGGCTTTCTTTTATGGTGGTTGGTGCTTGTAGGGCCTCAATTTGTCTCCTCTGACCGTGATCCTCTTTTTTGTTCTCTGGTGTTCAATTTCAGCATGCTCTAATGAGAGTATGTTGCTGACAGTGTAGTAATCCTCGGTTTGTTGATTTGCCCCCAGCTGTTGATATATCAGTTGCACTTTGTCACCTTTGGAAAGTCCCTCTGTTGGAATCTTTCTATTCTTCCAACCCCTTTTTGCTTTGTTTCTGCGTTTCATCTTTCCTTTTGTTGATCTTTCTTTTCTGGCCGTAGGCTTTCCTTGGGGGCCTCTCTTTTCAGTGGCTAATACTCTAATACCCTCTTGGGTTTCTTCATCAGTCTGCACAATCTTTAGCATTGGGATGTTGCTGTGACCTTCCTGGTCATTTTTCATATAGTCTTTCTTCTCCTTGCTAAATTGTGCTTCTGGTAATACTTTCAGAGTGACACTCTGGTCATGCATCCTGAGAGTTAATTCCCCTTCCTCTACGTCTATGATAGCTCTAGCAGTGGCCAAGAATGGCCTTCCCAGTATAACAGAGTCACCATCATCGTTTGATTCTAGAACCACAAAATCAGCAGGGTATATAAAACTGTCCACCTTAACCAAAAGATTTTCAATTACACCCCTGGGGTATACCATTGACCTGTCTACCAGCTCTAGAGACATTTGTACTGGTTTGACCTCCTCTATATGCAGCTTTTTCACCAAGGAGGATGGTATTAAGTTAATACTTGCTCCGAGATCGCACATTGCTTTAGTGATAGTCAATTCCCCAATGGTGCAAGGCAACAGGAAGCTCCCTGGGTCCTCAAGCTTGGGAGGAAGCCCCTTTTGAATCAAGGCCCTGCATTCCTCAGTAATCATTATGGTTTCTTTCTCATCCCAGCTTCTTTTCTTGTTGACAAGCTCCTTCAAGAATTTGGCATACAGAGGCATTTGCTCAAGTGCTTCAGCCAAGGGGATATTGATTTCCAGCTTCTTAAAAATCTCAAGGAATTTGTGAAAATTCTGGTCTTTAACCTCTTTGTTAAACCTCTGGGGATATGGCAGTGGAGGTGTGATGCTCTTTCCTATTTGCTGCTGTCCCTGAGCTACTTCCTTTGAGCTATGTGGCTGATTGTCCTTCTCTTTAAGTTTCTCAGTGCCTTTGTTTGGCATCACAACTTGCTCCTTAGCCTCATCTGCCTTTGTTTGATTCTCATCCTCCGTTGGTTCTTTGATGTTCTCTGCTTGCTTCTTTGTAGTGTCATTGTTGCTTATCAATGTTCTCCCACTCCTTAATTGTATTGCCTTGCATTCCTCCTTGGGATTTGGAATTGTGTCACTGGGCAGTGAGTTTGAAGGTCTCTCAACAGATACTTGCTTGGAGAGTTGCCCCATCTGTCTCTCTAGGCTCTTCAGGGAGGCTTCTTGATTCTTGGTTACCATTTCCTGGTGTTTCAACATTTTGTCTATCATGGCCTCCAAGTGAGTAATTCTTTGGGCTTCAGGTGATACTTGAGGTGGGTTATGAGATGTGGGTGGTGGATGGTAGGCATTTTGGTTGGTGGGTTGGTTATTAGATTGGTATTGGTTGAGGTTGGGTAGTTGTTTTGAGGTTTTCTATAGGGGTTTTGGCTAGTCTGCTGCTGGTTGTGGTTTTGGTTGCTTCTTGGGTTGTGTTGGTTTGAGTTCCTCTGCCATGGTTGTTGGTTTTGGGTATGGTTATCTCCCCATCTGAGGTTTGGGTGGTTCTTCCAGGATGGATTGTATGTATCGCCATACACTTCATTTGGTCCTTGGTTGTGCATATACTGTACTTGCTCTTGTTGTTGTTCTTCTTGAGTTTCTTCACTCTGTCCCCATGTGGTTGATGGTTGGCTAGTGTTAACTGCTGCAACTTGGAGACTATCAATCCTCTTGGCCATTTGCTCAAATTGTTGTTGAATTTGCTGCTGCATCATCTTGTTTTGAGCCAGGATTGAATCCACTCCTTCTAGCTCCATTACTCCTCTCCTTTGTGATGGTTGGCGGCTTCTTTGATGAGCAAAGAAATATTGGTTGTTGGACACCATATCAATGAGTTCTTGAGCCTCTTCTGCAGTTTTCATGAGTTGCAAGGAACCTCCAGCTGAATGATCCAAAGCTTCCTGGGATTTCAGTGTTAAGCCTTCATAGAAGTTTTGAAGCTTCTCCCACTCATTAAACATGGCAGGGGGACATTTCCTGATCAGAGCCTTGTACCTCTCCCATGCCTCATAGATGGGTTCGGCCTCCATTTGTGTAAATGTTTGTACCTCAGCCTTCAACCTTATAATCCTCTGAGGTGGGTAAAACTTGGCAAGAAACTTGGTTACCAAATCATCCCAGTTGTTGATGCTGTCCCTTGGAAAAGATTCCAACCATTGAGTGGCCTTGTCCCTGAGAGAAAAGTGGGAATAGCATCAGCTTGTAACTGTCAGGGGGCACTCCATTAGTTTTGACAGTGTTGCATATCCTCAAGAAAGTGGATAAATGTTGGTGTGGGTCCTCAAGTGGTCCTCCACCAAAAGAGCAATTGTTCTGAACCAAAGTGATGAGTTGTGGTTTGAGTTCAAAATTGTTAGCATTGACATTTGGAGCCAAGATGCTGCTCCCACAATGTCTAGGATTTGCAAAGGTATAGGAAGCCAAAACTCTCCTCTGGGGTGGGTTGTCATTGTTGTTGTCTTCTCCACCTGGTGGATTGGTTAAATGTTCCTCCATCTCTTGGAATTCTTCGTCTGATTCCTCTTCTCCAACAATATTTTTCCCTCTTTCAGCTCTTCTTAACCTCCTGAGAGTTCTTTCGTCTTGTTCATGAAAATTGGGTATGATTCTTCTTGTACCTGACATACAAGCAGAGCATGAGAAATGCACAAAACCAGTGACACTTCAATCTACTGCTAGATTGAAGTGTTAGTTAGTTTAAGCAAAAAATCAAACAGTTAGTGGGTTAATCAAAATTAAAGAAAAAGTGCTTGATCTAGATCACCACCTCACTTAATCATTGTCAATCTAATCAATCCCCGGCAACGGCGCCAAAAACTTGATGAGTATTTTGGTGAAAAATAAATTTCTCCCAAAACACACAAATCTAACCGGCAAGTGCACCGGGTCGCATCAAGTAATAATAACTCACGGGAGTGAGGTCGATCCCACAGGGATTGAAGGATTGAGAATTTTAGTTTAGTGGTTAATTTAGTCAAGCGAATCAAGATTTGGTTGAGTGTTTTGTGATTTGCAGAAATTAAATTGCAAGGAAAGTAAAGGGAACGGGTGATTGACATGAAATTAAAGAGGACGAGAATTAAATTGCTGAATCTTAAAATGCAAGTAACATAAATTGCGGAAACTTAGATGCAAGAAATGTAAATTGCAGAATCTTAAAGTGCAAGAAATATAAATGGCTTGAAATGTAAAGGGGATTGGGGCTTGGATTTAAACAAGGAAAAGTTAAATTGCATTAAACAGAAGAGTAAAAGGGAATTGGAATTGAATTGGATCCGAAACAGAAAAGTAAATGAACATATAAAGCAATAAACAGAGAATTGAAATGTGAAATCAGATCTCAGGACCCAGAGACTAGAAAACCAAGTCTAGATCTCAATGCCCTCCTAGATCCAACAAGAAATTGTAATTGAAATTCAAAGAAAGTGGATGAAGAGCAATTAACAGAAATTGAAATCCAATCAAGCAGTAAATAAAGCAGTGAGATCCAAGGTTGAGATTGAAACAGAATTTCTTCAATTCTCCAACCCAAAATCCAAGACAATTGTAATTGAAATTGAAAGTAATAAACTGAGAGGAAGAGAAGTGAATTCTCCTTCCAAGACAAAGAAATTAAAGATCACTCAATATCCAAAGCTCTCCGAAAACTATTATGAAAATTCCAAAGGAAAGCTCTCTAAAAGAAAGCTCCCAAAGAACTTGAATTCTATCCTATTTATACACTTTCTTCCAATGATCTTCAAGCCTTGAGTTGGGCCTTTGTTCTTGGTGGAATTGGGTTGAAAGAGGCCTTGGTTAATTGCTCTTGGAGTTTGAAGAGGAGCCAAAACGAACCAATTGAACCGGGTTGGAGTTTTGCAAAAGTTGGACCAAAAGTTTGAGCAAAAGTTAGGGGTCTAACTTTTGCTCCAACTTTTCATATCAGCTAACACCACTTTGCTGATACTCACGTTGGTGCCAAAGTTAGGGGTCTAACTTTGGCCCCAACGTTGGCTTTACCTTGTGCACTTGTGGCGCCAACGTTAGCCACCAAGTTAGGGGGCTAACATTGGCGCAAACTTTTTCTCCTCCCCTTGTGATTTTCATGTGCCAACGTTAGCCTCCAAGTTAGGGGGCTAACGTTGGCGCAAACTTTTGGTGCCCAGGGAGGTTTTCTTCATGCCAACGTTAGCCTCAAAGTTAGGGGGCTAACATTGGCGCAAACTTTTGGTGCCCAGGGGTGATTTTCATGTGCCAACGTTAGCCTCCAAGTTAGGGGGCTAACGTTGGCGCAAACTTTTGGTACCCAGGGAGTGATTTTCAAGTTCCAACGTTAGTTAGGGGCTAACGT